>NC_074713.1:32493600-32793600 GCF_947242115.1 Biomphalaria glabrata
TTTTTTTTTGCGGGGTTATTGCTACTTAATACATTGATTCTGTATCGATTTATATAGGGCCTAAGTATACAAGCAGGATCTCGAGCATTGGATGAATTTATTTTTTAAGTACAAAGTTGTATTTGAAGAGGCAATATATTAGTTGTTTGAAGTTTGTAACTTCTAAAATTCAGGCTAAAAATATCGAAGCCTACATTTTTACACTCATTTCTAAACAATTAGAAGAGATGGACTGACTCATAGTGTAGCTTGTGTACATCTGCAAAAACACAAACTCAAGACTTTCAAAACTATTAAAGGAAAAACTTAGTGATTATTTTTACTGTATAATTCTATTATTATTCCTTTTTAGAATTAGGATATAAACAAAAATTTGCCATATGACTTTATCTAACAGAAAAAAAAATAAACTTACGTCTATTTATGCGGTTATTTATAGTTACCTAGTAATATAAAATATATTGAACTAACACGTACATTCATCAAAATGCAGCCATGCGATTTTTCGTTTATAAACATAGCATTATTTAGGACCAATATTTTACAAAGGCTGCTTGGAGAAATCAGGTATACCCATTAGGAGAAAAACGAACCCTTTACTCAAGAAAAATTTAAGAAACTAGAACAGACACAAAATAAACAATGACATTCATAACAAAATAATATTCAAAATTGATTAGAGTAACACCTTTTTAAGTAATCATTTAAAGTTTAAAATCGCTACAATTTTTTTCAACAATTATTTTGTGTATGAAATTGTGTATCGGAAAATGCCGGGTACTTGAAATAAGCTAGTCCTAAAAAAAACAACACAAATCTTGGGTAAAATACTCATCAAATAAAGTACTGTAAATGTGTAGTTTCACGCGCTACTTTCAGGTCTTTTATTTTTATAGCCTCTATCGGATTATATCCCAACTACCGGTATTTTTGTGCAGATTTTTTTTCTCTATCGGGTACACTTAAAATTATAGCATAATAATGTCAGTTTAATTTAAAGAGAGAACTGAAAAATACAAAGATATATAGGGAAAAAAGCGACTTCCGGCCCAATACTTTTTAATCAAAGAAACGAAACGGACTAGTCCAACAAACCCTATTGGTTTAGTATATCAATAAACTTAACAAAAATAATCACTCACGATTCTTAAAGACAAACTGCGCCCATTAAACCACTGTTACATAAGATCTGAAAGAAGTGATCGCCTCCTTTCCATTAGGACTAAAACTGAAAGATTTAAAAACTCCTTTATCCCACTTTCGGTCAGAGTGTTTCAAGATCAGCTGTCGTCATCGAGAAGTACATAGAAGTCAAATTCATAAAGCGCTGGTTGTGAATGTGTATGTGTTTTCGTGTGTGAATGTAGTTCGAATTTTTAATCAATATTGTTTTTGTACAGTAGTTTCGCTGAGCTTGTCAATTGTAGTCAGACTGAATTTCCATTAGATTGGATCAATAAAAATTATCTTATCTTATTAAGACTCTTTTAATGAATAATACCGTTGTTTATTAGTTAAATAATGCACAAGTGACAAATCTCAATTCATATCGCTTCACGTCGTGCATTCTGTGCAGCAAAGGCATCTATAACATCATCTACATCGATACTTTCTAGTATTTGTGACTTCACTGACATTAAAGCCATGATAAAGCCTTTCTTGCGTCATTGTGCTCCTGAGATAGTTTTTGATGAACTTGAGCTTTGAGAATGATCTCTCACATGATGTAATGGAAGTGGCCTGAGTTAGCGGTATTCGGAGGAGGTTGCAAGGTTTGAGCACACGTAATTACCATATGAAGCCGGTTTCCTCAATATGTCTATTGGTGATTGTATTACTGGTTTGTTGATGAAAAGTGCTCGTGCATCAATGACATCATTGAAAAAGCGATTTGCCATTTATTTCATCATAATAATAATAATAATAATAATAATAATAATAATCTTTATTATCCGTAAGGAAATTTGTCTTACAATTAGTGCATTACACCAAACAAAAAACATTATAACTATAAGAAACCAAAGTGTACATTCACACCAGACTCACTCATAATTTACATGTGACAAAGTTTATACCAGATTGTTCTTATTTAATGATTTGATTGCCAGGGGAACAAAAGAGTGTTTGTGTCTGTTTGTCTTTGCTATCGGTGTCTTGTATCTCTTTTGTGATGGTAAAATCACAAAATCCTGACACAAAGGGTGATTCTTTATTTCGAGGATCTTGTTAGCTTTTTTATAGATGTTTGTCTCAAACAACTGCCCAAATGGGGTTAGTTTTTTGCCAATGATTTTGCCAGCAGCATTTAGGATTCTATTAAGTTTATTTTTATTTTTAATGCTCAGATTGCCATACCAGGCAGTGATATTGAAACTGAAAATATTGCAGATGTGAGCGTGATAAAACATAGCCAAGGCCTTTTCGCTAACATTAAACGAGGACAGTTTTCTTAGTAGTCGTAATCTTTGCTGCCCTTTTTTGCTGATATAATCAGTATTTGCAGTAAAATTTAGTTTATTGTCTAGGATAGTACCAAGGTATTTAAAGGTTTGCACAATTTCAATAGTATCTCCAGCTACAGAAACAATATCATTTTCCTTCTTGTCCCTACGAAAATCGATTATCATTTCTTTGGTTTTTTTTACATTTAATAATAAAAAATTATCTTTACAGTATTCTTCAATGTGTTCTAATTCTTTGAAATACTCATTCACGTCTGAGCTCTCTGAGAGCAGGGCAAGAAGAGCCGCATCATCGCGAATTTTGTGAAAGAGCAACAAAAACTATCGGATTGAAAATCATTGGTGTACAAAATGAACCACAATGGCGATGTCACAGCCCCCTGGGGCGCCCCTGTGTTAACTATGCGTTCATTAGATATAACATTGTTTACCCTAACCCTCTGAGCTCTCTGGGTCAAAAATTCATTAGCCCATAGTATTATGTATGGACTAATCTGCAACGCTTTCATCTTTTCAATGAGTAAATGAAGTTGCATAGTGTTAAAAGCTGATGAGAAATCCATAAAGAGCAATCTTACATAAGTGTTCGGTAAGTCCAGATGTTTGTAGACACAGTTTAAAATATTTAGGATGGCATCGTCTACACCTTTACCCTTTTGGTAAGCAAATTGTAAAGGGTCTAACTTATTACAAAGATCATTCAGAAGAAACATTTTAACCAATTTTTCTAAACATTTAGACACAATGGAAGTAAGTGAAACAAGTCTATAGTCATTCATTTCTTTTGGTTTGGAAACCTTTGGCACAGGTACAATTATAGATGACTCAATGGCACAGGTACAATTATAGATGACTCAATGGCACAGGTACAATTATAGATGACTCAATGGCACAGGTACAATTATAGATGACTCAATGGCACAGGTACAATTATAGATGACTCAATGGCACAGGTACAATTATAGATGACTCAATGGCACAGGTACAATTATAGATGACTCAATGGCACAGGTACAATTATAGATGACTCAATGGCACAGGTACAATTATAGATGACTCAATGGCACTGGTACAATTATAGATGACTCAATGGCACAGGTACAATTATAGATGACTCAATGGCACAGGTACAATTATAGATGACTCAATGGCACAGGTACAATTATAGATGACTCAATGGCACAGGTACAATTATAGATGACTCAATGGCACAGGTACAATTATAGATGACTCAATGGCACAGGTACAATTATAGATGACTCAATGGCACAGGTACAATTATAGATGACTCAATGGCACAGGTACAATTATAGATGACTCAATGGCACAGGTACAATTATAGATGACTCAATGGCACAGGTACAATTATAGATGACTCAATGGCACAGGTACAATTATAGATGACTCAATGGCACAGGTACAATTATAGATGACTCAATGGCACAGGTACAATTATAGATGACTCAATGGCACAGGTACAATTATAGATGACTCAATGGCACAGGTACAATTATAGATGACTCAATGGCACAGGTACAATTATAGATGACTCAATGGCACAGGTACAATTATAGATGACTCAATGGCACAGGTACAATTATAGATGACTCAATGGCACAGGTACAATTATAGATGACTCAATGGCACAGGTACAATTATAGATGACTCAATGGCACAGGTACAATTATAGATGATTTTTTTTTTAAATGGCGCTGCACTGTGGCGACATGCAATTTGTGCTTTCATTATTCATTATTATTTCTTTGCTGGATGTATATTGAATGTTCTTTTGTAGTCAGTTATGCAGATGAAGACTTCTGTTTTCAAGGTGGGCTCCACAATGAGTATTTACATTAAACGTTTTACTAGATCTAGACTTGTTCAACTTTGGTTATTTGGTTAGAAATAAAAGAAGAAAAATGGCGACCCAAGATGGCGGCCGTTCTAGTACTAGATCTATTCATTATAGTAAAGATCAACTCCTCGGACTTCGTTCAAAGAGGAAGCCTCTTCCACCGTGTTATGCACATATAAATTGTTTCTACCCTTCCTCTATTAGTACAAGGAAAAGAGGGAAAAAAGGAGGACTACGGCAAAGACTGAGAAGAAGAGGGTTTCGTCCACCACTTCCTACGATTATTCTAGCTAACGTCCGCTCAATAAGAAATAAAGGGATGAGATATGTGCCCATATACGCTACGACCACGTATTTAGGGAAAGTTGTCTATTGGCTTTTACTGAGACATGGTTAGAGGAGGATGACAACGACAACCTGATTGCTATTGATGGTTTCTCTTGCGTGAGATCTGACAGAACGGCTGAGTCTAAGAAGAAGAAAGGTGGAGGGCTTTGTGTGTACATCAACCTCAAATACTGTACCAACTACACGGTTAAAAAGAGAATGTGCTGTCCGGATCTAGAACTACTGGCGCTTTCATTGAGACCTTTTTATTTGCCACGAGACTTTGGTGTTATTTACATAGTCCTGGTTTATGTTCCGCCTACAGCCAAAACGGAATTTTCAGCTGCAATAATCGCTGACGTAGTGCATGAGTTTCAGACAAGGTCACCGGACGCACCAGTAGTTATACTGGGTGATTTTAATAAATGCACCTTGAAGATTGACCTACCCACCTTCTATCAACACATTTCATGTCCGACAAGAGAAAACAGAACTCTGGACTTATGTTATTGTAACATCAAAGGAGCATTCACATCTCGTGAAAAGCCACCACTAGGATCATCGGACCACAAAACAATACAACTGCTGCCTACTTACCGTACAAAACTTAAAGAAGGAAAAATCATTCAAAAAAACGTACAAGAATGGACACAAGACAATATTCTCAAACTACAGGGATGTCTAGACTGCACTGACTGGAATTTGTTCAAAGAGACCACTTCAAATCTGGAAGAATGGGTCGACGCAGTGACAAATTACATCAAATTCTGTGAAAACATGTGTGTCAGTACTAAGAGCATCAAGATATACCCCAACAATAAACCATGGGTCACTGCAAAAATAAAACGGGAAATAATCAAAAAGAAAAGAGCATTTATGAGTGGCGATGGACAGACAAGGAAAATAGCTCAACGAAATCTCAACGTCGTTCTTGAGGAAGGGAGGAGAAACTACCGCACCAAGCTGGAAGACACAATTAATACAAGTGACATGAGACAGGCGTGGGGCATCATGAACAAAATAGCAGGAGCACAAGTCAAATTTAAAAATAATCTTGCTACAAGAGACGAAAAAACATTGGCCAACGAGTTAAATGATTTCTATTGTCGCTTCGACACGAAAGATTTTAATTATCTAAGACTCAAAGCCCTTGAGGATGTCAATGTTAACAACTGCTTAGAATTAGCGATTACTAAAGAGCAAGTTTGTAACATTTTCAAAAACGTCAACCCAATGAAAGCTGGTGGGCCTGATGGAATAAAAGAAGAAAACCAAAGGTATCCATTTTCTTTCCAGCCTTTATGGAATCTGCCATTCATCTCCATATGAAATCTGTCGCAACAGGTTTGAATTGCAGTTCTATTGACAGTACTACATTAGAACTCAACTTCCCATCAAGTCTTTTCTTTCTTCTGGTTGTTTTGATTACAGAGAATCCATAGTATTCACTACCTTCTTTTGCTTTTTCGATGGATTGGGTTTTTGTCAGTTTCTCATCATTTTGCAGAAAGCATGAAAGGGTACTAATTTCTTCAGCAGCTTCCCGTATATGCAGCCCAGACTTTTGTAGTTTCTTCTGAACTATATTAATTGGGCGCAGTAGCTTTGACCAGAATTCAAGATAAGCAAAAAATTTTTAATTTTCCACTGCATGAAGACGATTCTGTGTTAATATTATATGATATTACGTCATTGTTGGTTGTTTATATTTTGTGCGAAAGCAAAAGTATTCAAAGCATACAAAAGTGGTAAAGATCCATATCTCGTTATGCTCGAGTATAGAAATATTCCGATAAGTGAACTGCCGTATTCACCATCACAACTGCTGACGAGTAGAAGACTCAGGGAATCATTCCAACTGATCCCAAACTATTGAAACCATCGGTAACTGAAAATGCAGAGACATTACTCAACGAACGACAGATGAAAAGCAAAGTGAAATACGATGCAAAAGCAAGACTACCTAAAGATTACTCTGTCGGAGAGGACAAACATGGCGGAAAGCAGTTGTTATAAAAAAAACATTCAGCACCCAGATCTTACATCATAAAGACAAACGATGGAAAAAAATACAGAAGAAATCAACGCTTTTTGAATAAGTTTCGATGAAGACATCTCTGGGTACTATGATACCGATGGAGACAATGAACTGCAAACTGTTGGAACAAACGAAACTGACAGTTATAGACCAACGTCTAGAGAACTTGTTGTGCCAGTCAAGACAACCAGAAGTGGACGAATTGTTAAAGTTCTTAGTAGATATCAGTCTTAAGATTTTTAAAAGGAAGGATGTGATAATAACTTCAAAAGGAAGGATGTGCTAATATTATATGATAGTACGTTATTGTTTGTTGTTTATGTTTTGTGCGAAAGCAAAAGGATTAGATGGAAATAAAAAGAGTGTTTCCATTGGATTGAGGAAAGATGAATAGAGGGGTAATAACTCAAGTGTGAAGTTTAATTCTGAAATTATAGACGCCAAACCCGAATAATGGACTATTCTAGCATTATTAAAAATAACTTTTGGATCTGTTATACTCGATTCTGTAAATTTTGCTTCAAGGTTAATTAGTGTAGCCATATAATACTCACCATTTAGATCTATTATTAGTAAAGGTAACGATACCTGATATTCGCTGTATATCATGCAGTTTTATTCGTGGCAACAAAGTTTAAAATGTAAAACAAACTCTAAAAAAAAATTTTGATCTCTGTGGGAAAAAATATTTTTAAAATGTCAACAAAGTCAACGTACTGATAGACCTAGATCTAGGTTTAGTCTTTGTGATAAATTTAATCCATAAATGTTGAAAAAAAAGACAGCCGTTGACATTATTTGTCAATCAAATATATTTATTTATGGATTTACAAATAAATTTCGGACACTCATTTGGGGGACACCAGGTGGGGGCCCGGGGGGATCATAAAATTCTCCCCCCCCCTTAGTTACGCCACTGTTCATGTCTAGAGATGACTGTTGTGATGCTTAGAGTTACGGTACTTGTTATGTCCATAGTTGACTGCTGTGATGTCCATAGTTGACTGATGTTATGTCTATAGTTGACTGCTCTGATGTCTATAGTTGACTGCTGTTATGTACATACTTGACTGCTGTGATGTCTATTGTTGATTGTTAAGGCCAGTTTTGTATACCATTAATAGGAGATAAAGATATAATGAGCTAATACATCAACTGGAATCTATTGTTATATTGTTAAAGCTTCACTTGTGACAATGATTTCATAAGCAACTGCAATCAAAACAAAACTACCAGATTAAATTAAAACAAAACTCACAGCTACCAGATGACAAAGACATAACTCAAGGTTTATATTTCAGTTGAATATTTATTTCAGAATGTGGAAACACTGTCTACCCTATGACAGCACTGCACAATGTGGCAGTCAAGGTGAGAAAAGAACAGCTCTAAGAAAGACAACACTGGACACAGTCATTCAAGAGTAAAAGAGGTCTAACAACACATTACACATTCCTTTTTTTTTATTAGTTGCGAAGCATAAACTACTTGGACACATGACCAAAGCATTGGAACACTTTGAAGAGAAAAAAAGTCACAAAATGTCATCTTGGAGTGCAGACAATTGTGTGTGTGTGTGTGAATGTTGTTGTAAAGGTTGACCTTGACTTTCTGGATGACTTTGATTGATATTGATGACAAGGTCATAGGTTCAGCATGTTGGAGTCTATCCCATTGAACCCAAAGGATTTCATTCTCAACTGCATCTACCTATACTCAACATTAAGACTTGTCCCTGACAGAACTTCCAGCGTCTAGAGAGTTTATTCATTAGCACAAAAGTCCCCTAAGGCTGGGCAGTATAGAAATAGAGAGAGTATAGAGTTTTCCTCAGTGGTTCTACTGTACATACATTTGTATGGTCATTTAGTAGTGTAGTCTGACATTTATAATACTACAATAGACATGCTATAAGGTATGAGTCAACTAGTGTCTCTAACATTACATTGGGTAAACAGGTGTTGAAACATAAGTCTACTTATTGAGTAGTATGTGTCTGTGTGAGTGTGTTGGTGAATGTTTAAAAAAAAAGATTTACATTTTGTAACAAAACAAATTTCAAATAGAGACACAGTGTGTGCCTAAACAACAAGCAAGCAATAAATATAGTATCACAAGTATACACACTGAAATTATAAGGTCTAAGTATTATTTGTACACACTGAAATTATAAGGTCTAAGTAATGTGTGTACAACCAGAGAGTAAATAAATCTACAATATCACCAGCACAGACAGATGTAGACAAAAGTGATAAATAATTATTTATACACAAAGAAAACCTAAAGGTCTAGAGTATGATTTGTAGCAAACCAAAAGTGTAGAGACTTGGAATTGTGCTCACTGAAAGTCTTGAGACAGAACATGTTCTCACACAAGCAGACATATCACTAAGTCTTCATTACAGAACATGTTTTCACACAAGCAGACATATCACTAAGTCTTCATTACAGAACATGTTCTCACACAAGCAGACATGTCACTATGTCTTCAAGACAGAACATGTTCTCACACAAGCAGACATGTCACTATGTCTTCAAGACAGAACATGTTCTCACACAAGCAGACTTATCACTAAGTCTTCAAGACAGAACATGTTCTCACAAAAGCAGACTTATCACTAAGTCTTCAAGACAGAACATGTTCTCACACAAGCAGACATGTCACTAAGTCTTCAAGACAGAACATGTTCTCACACAAGCAGACATATCACTAAGTCTTCAAGACAGAACATGTTCTCACACAAGCTGACATGTCCCTATGTCTTCAAGACAGAACATGTTCTCACACAAGCTGACATATCACTATAGAAAGATAACAAAGTGGGGGGAGGGGATTTAATGACTCTGGAGTATTGAAATGTCTTAATGCACAAATTAAAACAACAATCAAAGCAAACACTAAGAAGTGCAATCAATAAAGTCACCTTTTCTTATACAGGCAAATACAAAACAAAATTAATAGATTCATGTCTTACTTTGTACTGTACAGGAACTAGATAGATTCATGTCTTACTTTGTACTGTACATGAGCTGGCTAAATTCATGTTTTACTTTGTACTGTACATGAACTGGCTAGTTTCATCTTACTTTGTACTGTACATGAACTGGCTAGTTTCATGTCTTACTTTGTACTGTACATGAACTGGCTAGTTTCATGTCTTACTTGTTCCAGACATTCCTAGTTTTCATTACTATAGACATTCCTGGGTTAGACAAAATTCACTTGAAATGTGCAAATAAAAAAAAAACACTCGGCCCCCTAAAAAGGACACACATAGGCATATACCTATACAAATATGACTCAAACATCAGGCATATAATGATAGAAATATGACACATACATCAGACATATAAATTATACAAATATGACTCATACATCAGACATATAGTCATACAAATATGACACATACATCAGGCATATAAATTATACAAATATGACACCCATAAATTGAACACACAAATAGGACACATAAAGGCATATAAAACATATAAATATGACACAAATAGGACAGTGTCAAACAGTATTGACCAGTTTTATGGTAACTCTTAGACAATCGAGTGTCTCAGTAGATCAAATAGATTACAAATAAATATCAAAACAATAGTATTGATATGACAACACTGTAGTGCACAATGTACTGTGTAGGTGTAGCAATCTCAATGTGTTGCATAGCATGTTGGTGTGTAGATGTAGGCTTAGCAATCTCAATGTATTGTGTAGCATGTTGGTGTGTAGATGTAGGCTTAGCAATCTCAATGTATTGTGTAGCATGTTGCTGTGTAGCATGTTGGTGTGTGGATGTAGGTTTAGCAATCTCAATGTATTGTGTAGCATGTTGGTGTGTAGATGTAGGCTTAGCAATCTCAATGTATTGTGTAGCATGTTGCTGTGTAGATGTAGGCTTAGCAATCTCAATGTACTGTGTAGCATGTTGGTGTGTAGATGTAGGCTTAGCAATCTCAATGTGTTCTATACCATGTTGGTGTGTAGGTGTAGGTTAAACAATCTCAATGTGATGTGTAGCATGTTGGTGTGTAGGTGTAGGTTAAACAATCTCAATGTGATGTGTAGCATGTTGGTGTGTAGATGTAGGTTTAGCAATCTCACTTTACCATGTTGCTGTGTAGCATGTTGGTGTGTAGGTTTAGGTTAAACAATCTCAATGTGATGTGTAGCATGTTGGTGTGTAGGTTTAGGTTAAACAATCTCAATGTGATGTGTAGCATGTTGGTGTGTAGGTGTAGGTTAAACAATCTCAATGTGATGTGTAGCATGTTGGTGTGTAGGTTTAGGTTAAACAATCTCAATGTGATGTGTAGCATGTTGGTGTGTAGGTGTAGGTTAAACAATTTCAATGTGATGTGTAGCATGTTGGTGTGTAGATGTAGGTTTAGCAATCTCAATGTGGTGTTAGGCGGAGATTAAGAAATCCCAGCTGGTGTCTTTGACGTGATTCTTTGTTTATTGCACACAGCAAGCATTCTCTTTCTCTGTCAAAGTCAACTTCCCAGAAGAGATGTCTCTAGCCAACAGTTCATCCTCCTCAATGCTACAGTTGGGAGAATGAAAAGAAAACATCGAAGTATTCTAAGCTTTGAGTTTTAAGACACTACAAGCTATACACTAAACTAGTGAAACATTTGTATAGAAGAGAATCAACGAAAGTGTTTGTTTGGTCTGGACCAACATTCCAGATTCCCCGACCTCAACATAGCAAAGGTCTGTCACAGCAAGTAGACAGTCGGTAGCGAACCTAGCCTCTGTTGGGTTACCTTAGTGGCATCCAACAAGACCACCATGCCATGGTTTTGTGGCCATTACAGAATAGGAAGACATCCCCAGCCTTCATGTTGAATTCAACAAAACACAGCGCAGTCTAAGCTCCTCTGTTTGTGTGATAAACAAAAACTTCAGACCTTACTTCTGCCTTTGGTCTATGCAACAATAAGTTACACTTTCAATGACAGCTTCAAATGAAGAGACATAGATATGGTAACAATGAGCTTCACTACACTATTATGTTGCACCCATAGACATAAATAAATAGAGACTGGCCGAAGGAAATAACTTCATGTAACTTGAAAACATGTATATCTATTGTATTCGGATTTCCGAATGTTGAAAAATTGCATGATCTTCATTCTTAGAGATTAAACAAAACTACACTGCTTTCTTATTTACAATATATATAGGTGTGTGGCTGAAATAGATATGAACACTTAACTTTTATACTGCTCATAAATGCTGTATAATAAAGTACACAAAATTGCAAGTCACAAATTTTCGTTTCATAAAACTCTTTAATCGGCCAGTCTATATTTATTGATGTCTTTGGTTGCACTAGTTCAGCCACTACAACTCAAGTACTACTTACGCCCTCTCCTGTGTATCTAAGTGCTGCACCAATTCATCACGTTTGTTGACCACAGTCACTAGTTCATCCAATAAAAGTCTCTCTCGTCGTTTTTGGGCATCCGTCTTCTGCCAGTCTACGCAAGAGAACATGGTAAAACAGATTTGATTTGATTTGTTGATTTGAGGCACATCGGCACAATTTAGGCCATGTCGTGCCTGCAGTCCCTTAAGGACTACTCTCTCTCTAAACAACAAGGGCCAGATTCTATACAGTCATATAATTAAAATTAAGGTCTATTCACAGTTAAAATAGTAAAGGTAGTAAAAATTTAAATATTTGGTAAAAATCTAATGTAAATAGTGCATGTTCACAAATTCAGAAATCAGATCTTCGTAGATAGCCCCACTTCCCGAATAAAGCCCAGTACCTTCCCAGGGTCGACATTATTAAATAGTGTTTTTAGATTAGTGGCTCTAAAATGTTTCGCCCTGACATCCTGGTATCTGGGGCAATCAACGAGGATATGTTCCACGGTGAGGCGAGAGTCACAGTACTCGCAAAGTGGGGGCTCCTCTCTCTTCAGTACAAAAGAGTGCGTGATGTAGGTGTGGCCAATCCTAAGTCTGGACATGGTTGTGCTACCACGCCTTGTCAGACCCTTAGATGTGGGCCGCCACCTGACATCCGCCACAATCTGCCTGAGTTTACTGTGAGTCTCAGCCTCCCATCGGTTCTGCCACTCTCGATAGGTGGCAGAGGCAATACTTTGTCTCAGGTCCGAGTAGGGAATTTGGGTTCCTGACACCGCATGATTTAGGGCTCTCTTTGCTTCTCTGTCTGCGGCTTCGTTTCCCTCAATGCCAACATGGGAGGGGACCCAGATGAAGGTGACATCCCTACGGTCGGCTGTTATTAGGTCCAACAGCTTCAGGCTCTTATGTACCAATGGGATGTCAGTCTTCATCCGCCCCAAAGCTTGCAATGCAGATTTGGAGTCGGAGCAGATTATAAATTTACTCCTTTCTGATGCTTTTACGGCCATAAGTGCAAGCAATATTGCGTGCAATTCGGCCGTAAAGATGGAGCAGCCATCGGGGAGTCTACGGGAGATTGTTTTGTTCCGAAAGGAGCAGGCACACGCGACCTTTCCCTCCATTTTGGATCCGTCTTTGTAGATGGTGCCACAATCTCCGTAGCTCTCCTGCAGTTCCCTAAAGTGGACTTGTAGTATGCTTGGGTCTGTATTTTCTTTTTTGAAATTAAGAAGGGATAAATTTAATTTGGGTTTATTCATTAGCCAAGGAGGATTCTGAGGGGTTTCTATTTTAGAGATTTGGTCAATGGGTGGGGTTAAATTTTGGATGGGTTCTCTCATTCGAAGGCCCAACGGCTGTATGACGTTAGGCCTTCGATTGTATAATTCTACCTCTGTGGGGTTAAATATGGAGTCAAAAGCAGGGTTCGTGGGGTTGGATTTTAGCTTGACTATATACTGCATTGCAAGCTTTTTCATTCTTATATCCATGGGGAGTTCTCCAGCCTCCACATGGAGACTTGGGATAGGTGATGTACGAAACGCGCCGAGACAGAGACGCAGGGCAGCATTTTGTATTGGTTCCAGTATTTTTAGGTACGACTTCCTTGCTGCTCCATATATTATGGATCCGTAGTCTAGCTTGGATCGAATTAGACTCCGATAGAGCAGCAGCAAGGTATCTCTGTCAGCTCCCCAGTCCGTATGGCTGAGTACTCTTAGTATGTTTAATGACTTTTGGCATTTCTTCCTAAGTTCCTTAATGTGGGGGAGAAAATTAAATTTGGAATCTAAGGTGAGGCCTAAAAATTTTGTAGTTTTCACGACAGGGATCTTCTTTTTGTGTATAAATAGTTCAGGGTCTGGGTGGAGTCCCCTTAGATTACAAAAATGCATACTAACTGTTTTGGAGTCTGAGAATTTGAAACCATTATAGTTTGCCCAACCCTGAATTTTGTTTAAACATAACTGTAATTTCCTTTCTAAGGTGTTCATGTTTTTCCCATAAGTAAGAATGACAAAGTCATCGACATACAAAGAGCACTCTATGCCAGGGGACAGCGCATTTATGATGCTATTTATTTTAATGTTGAACAGGGTGACTGACAGAATGCTGCCCTGGGGTACACCCATTTCCTGGTCATGAGTGTCAGAAGCGGAGTTGCCCACTCGGACCTGAAATTTTCGATCTTTCAGGAATTCCTCCACAAAACGGGGGAGGTGTCCCTTAAGCCCCATAAGCGCCAGGTCACGTAGAATGCCATGTTTCCAGGTTGTGTCATAGGCCTTTTCTATATCGAAGAATACAGCTACTAGATGTTCTCTTCTGAGTAATGCATTTCTAATATAAGCTTCCAGCCTTACCAGGTGGTCAGTTGTTGTCCGCCCCTGCCGAAATCCGCACTGGTAGTTTGAGATCACTTTATTCCTTTCCAGGTACCAGACCAGCCTACTGTTAATCATTCTTTCCATGGTTTTGCAGATGCAGCTTGTTAGTGCTATTGGTCGATAGTTAGCTGGGTCAGAGCCGTCTCTTCCCGGTTTAGGTATCGGTATAACTGTGGCTTTCCTCCAGCTGTTTGGGAAAGCGCCTGTTTGCCACACACAGTTATAGACCCCTAGTAGGACTGCCAATGAGGGTTCGGGAAGGTGCTTGAGGAACTGGTAATGGATTTCGTCTTCTCCAGGCGCTGTGTCATGTGACTTGTCCAGCGATTCCCTCAGTTCCTCAAGCGAGAACGGTTTGTTGTAGTCTTCATTGTTCTCTGACCTGAAATCAATGGGGTGTCTTTCCTCCCTGGTTTTGACTTTTTGGAACTCTGGCGTGTAGTGTGCAGTGGATGATTTTTCTGCTATTGAGGATGCAAGGCAGTCAGCTATTTCTCTGGGGGACGTGACAGTTCGTCCTTGGTTTTTCAAATGCCCTATTGCATTTGATTCTTTCCCTTTGATTCGCCTTACTGCCTTCCAAACCGCTCTAGCAGAAGTTTTGGCATCCAGACTGCCGACAAAACTTCTCCAGGAATTCCTTTTGGCTGACCGTATGGTTTGTCTAGCCTTTGCTCTAGCTATCCTGAATAGCTTTAGGTTTTCCTGGGAAGGATTCTTTATAAATGCAGCCAGTCGTTTTTTCCTATCACCAATAGCACTTTTGCAAGCTGTATCAAACCATGGTTTGCTAGGCCGTTTTGGATTTGCAGAGGTTAGGGGTACAACTTTCCTGGCTATACTTAGTAGCTTGCTAGCAAAGGTATCAGCTGGGTTCTGTTCATGGAGGATATTTTCTGTGATATCCTCAGAGCATCTTTTTTGGAATTGTTCCCAATCGGCCTTATTCAGTTTCCACCGCTGAGGTCGTCCCAATGAAGGGAGATTGTTAGTAATGATGATTGGGAAGTGATCACTTCCCCGTAGATCATTGCTAACTGACCATTTAAAATCGTCCAGAAGTCCGGGGACGCATACGGTGAGGTCAATGCATGTGAATGATCCAGTTCCTGGGTGCAAGTAGGTCGGTGATGCATCATTAAGTATGCATAAATCATGTTGGAGGAAGATATCCTCCAGCATACGACCTCTTGTGTCGGTATTGTTGGATCCCCACATGGTGTTATGGGCATTGAAATCCCCAAGGATTAAATAAGGCCGGGGGAGTTGTTTCAATAGGTCCTCCATGTCTGTTCGGTTTAATGGAGCGCCTGGTGGTAGATACAGGCTGCAGCAAGTGATAACCTTGTGAAGGGTTATCCTAGCTGCTACGGCCTGTAGTGTGGTCTGTAGTTCTACCCTCTCATGGGGGATGCTATCCTTCACAAGGATACAGACTCCACCTGATGCTCTCTCTGCATCCTCAACATTCTTGGTGTAAGCACGGTAGCTTCGGAAGTTGATGCAATCTTTCAGAAATGTTTCCTGTAAGCAGACAGCTACAGGAGTCTCAGAGTCCATCAGTAGCTGCATTTCCTCGTAATTGGCCTTGAGGCCTCTACAATTCCACTGTACAATTCTGGAATCCATAGCTTATTCTAGATGACCTACTTGGAGCTATTTGGCCTTGGGAGGCCCCCGGAGGGGTTTCCCTTTATTCCAGTGACCTTGGTATTTTTATTCTTGGGTTTGGATGGAGAGGAGGACAACCCCCTTTTGGGGGAAGTCTTTCTCTCTGGAGAGGGGAGATCCCTCTGGTTAGAGAGGAGGTTATTTCCTCCTCTCTCACCTCGGGCATCCTCTCCACTTTGATTTCTCCCCTTAGGGAGTTGGTCAACCTCTAACTCGGTAGAGGTTGGGGTGTCTGGCTGGGTTCTCTGAGGAGAACCTGTGTCAGACATGATGTCTCCGGGTTCTCCCGGAGTATTGGTTTTGACATGCTGCTCAGTCTCCATGCTCTCATCAGCGAGCACAGAGAACCTGTTCTTTAGCATGACAACAGGGCTTTCTTGTTTTTTCAGAGGTGTGTTCTTTGGCGGTGTTTTCTTCTGAGTTGGAGGAGGAGGAGGGGGTGGTGGGGTCAATGTGTCCGTCTGTGTGGCTATGGATCTTCCTTTCTTAGCAACAGCCTGGGCGTAGGTCTTTGTCAAGCCGAATTGGCCCTTGGGTAGGGCCAGTACAGCCGATTTCGCCTGGCTAAAGGTACATCCGTTTCTTGCCTTGTACTCCTGCACGGCAACCTCCTGTTTCCACACAGGGCAGTCCTTGGAGTAGGCTGAGTGGCCAGCTTGACAGTTTGGGCATTTGAACTGGGCTGTGCAGCCCTTGTCCTCATGACCCTCTCCAGCATATCTGGCACACACAGTGTTCCTCTTGCAGACTGCCGCGCCGTGTCCATAACCCTGGCACTTGAAGCACCTCATGGGGTTAGGTATGTAGGGCCTCACTGGAACTCGTAGGTATCCTGCCTTCACATACTCTGGCGGTGTCCTAGTTCCGAATGTGAGGATAATAGTGGCGGTTTTGACCTCCTCACCCTCCCTGCGCCTGGTAATGCGCCGGGCATGGGTGACTCCTTCAATGCCCTCCACTATTTCCTTCTCGGAACATTCCAGTAGGTCCCTAGAGCTGATTACACCTCTGCTGGTGTTCAGACTCTTGTGTGGCATGACTTCCACTTGGAGATCACAGAGTCTTCTGCATCTTAAAAGCCCATCAGAGTGTGTCTTGCTGTCTACTTCTACAAGGAGTTCCATTGATTTGTGTAGCTTAGACACACTGTTGGGCTCTCCCACTACTGACTTGAGTCCCTTATAGATAATAAAAGGGCTCAACTTTGTCAGGCTTTTACCCTCCTCTGTGCACCTAACCACCAGAAATGATGGCCAGTTGGCACAGCTTTTTGGGACCTCCTCTTTTTTATCGTCAATTCGACGTTTCTTGCCCAGACATAGGTCTGGGGCAAGTAGTTTTGTGTGTGTTTTTTGTCCATATATATTTTGGTTAATTCGGCACCTGTGCTCCCCACCCGCCATCGAGTCCAACAAGGGGACGGGCCATTCGGATGTCCAGAATGAGCCCGCCAGGGCTACACAGGTGCTATACTCAGTCAGCTGCTACATCGGACATGTGTCCGATACAGCAGCTCCCTGATTGACCCTCCAGCCACCGCCCTCCAGCATAGGTCGACGACCTATGCTGGTAGCTCGGCATGACCAGCCGGTTGACCCAGAGCGGGCCATCTGGGTCTCAGGTCTAGGGGAACTTGGAGCCAAAGTATTGTGTTGTTGTGGTTTATCCTCAGATAGCCACCACTCAAACACCAGGATCTCTTTATCCCCCCTTACCCGTCGCAGTCCACGGCAAACGGACTGGTCTAGGACGTAGTGAGAATTTAAAGTTAAGGAGACAGTGTGATGATCAATGAAGGCAGACTTAGGAAAAGAGGAGGCAGACACAATGATAGAAAAGAAGTAGGGCACTTTTGAGCTCCAAAAGTGATAAGGAAAGAGGAGCGCAGTTTAACGTCATGTCTCAGGACGCAACACAGAGCATGCAGCATTGAATAGAATCTAAACATTGAGTCCTCAAAATCTAACTACATTTTAATGGAACAACTCCATTTCCGTTCGAAACGTGCGAAAAAAAAAAGGAATTTGCTTCGACAAGAATCTGAAGGTTCAATGAGAATGTCACCTCGAAACTTTTTCCTCTTACTCAATCTGAAGGTTCAATGAAAATGTCACCTCGAAACTTTTTCCTCTCACTCAATCTGGAGGTTCAATGAAAATGTCACCTCGAAACTTTTTCCTCTCACTCAATCTGGAGGTTCAATGAAAATGTCACCTCGAAACTTTTTCCTCTCACTCAATCTGGAGGTTTAATGAGAATGTCACCTCAAAACTTTTTCCTCTCACTCAATCTGGAGGTTCAATGAGAATGTCACCTCGAAACTTTTTCCTCTCACTCAATCTGAAGGTTCAATGAGAATGTCACCTCGAAACTTTTTCCTCTCACTCAATCTGGAGGTTCAATGAGAATGTCACCTCGAAACTTTTTCCTCTCACTCAATCTGGAGGTTCAATGAGAATGTCACCTCGAAACTTTTTCCTCTCACTCAATCTGGAGGTTCAATGAGAATGTCACCTCGAAACTTTTTCCTCTCACTCAATCTGGAGGTTCAATGAGAATGTCACCTCGAAACTTTTTCCTCTCACTCAATCTGGAGGTTCAATGAGAATGTCACCTCGAAACTTTTTCCTCTCACTCAATCTGGAGGTTCAATGAGAATGTCACCTCGAAACTTTTTCCTCTCACTCAATCTGGAGGTTCAATGAGAATGTCACCTCGAAACTTTTTCCTCTCACTCAATCTGGAGGTTCAATGAGAATGTCACCTCGAAACTTTTTCCTCTCACTCAATCTGGAGGTTCAATGAGAATGTCACCTCGAAACTTTTTCCTCTCACTCAATCTGGAGGTTCAATGAGAATGTCACCTCGAAATTTTTTTCCTCTCACTCAATCTGGAGGTTCAATGAGAATGTCACCTCGGAACTTTTTCCTCTCACTCAATCTGGAGGTTCAATGAGAATGTCACCTCGAAACTTTTTCCTCTCACTCAATCTGGAGGTTCAATGAGAATGTCACCTCGAAACTTTTTCCTCTCACTCAATCTGGAGGTTCAATGAGAATGTCACCTCGAAACTTTTTTCCTCTCACTCAATCTGGAGGTTCAATGTGAATGTCACCTCGAAACTTTTCGACTCACTCAGCCTGGTGTTAAGTCAGCAATGCAGGTTGACAGGTTTCCAGAGTTGGACTCCAATGAACAAGAGCTTGATATTTAAGTCTAAGAACGATTTTGGTGTCTTTTTTTGGACAGATTGAAGGAGGACTAATTCTAGTAGGGACGGTGGTCCTCCTTAGAGCTTAGTTAGGTTTCACAACTCTTAATAACATAGCTGCTAAGTCTGGTTACCCAACAAAACAGCGGGCAATAAAAAAAAAAGAGAAACTATTATTTTTACAATACCTCTATTCAAGTGCACATTCGGAATGGATTTCATTCACCAATCGTAAACAAACAACATTTAGCCACGTGATATTATTGATAAAACAATGAAAAACAAAGTATCACATGACAGCCTTTATGGATTACGTAATTTGTATAGAAGAGATAGAGAATCACGTGGCTAAATGTTGTTTGTTTACGATTGGTGAATGAGGTCCATTGGGAAAATCGTCTGGGCAAAACCTAAAACCTGGATGGACAAGGTTCTCGAAAACTATTTTCCTAGAAATTTGATTGATGTACATGGGAGAACTCTAGTTGGTCACACTGGGAGAACTCTAGTTGGCCACATTGGGAGAACTCTAGTTGGCCACACTGGGAGAACTCTAGTTGGCCACATTGGGAGAACTCTAGTTGGCCACACTGGAAGAACTCTAGTTGGCCACACCGGGAGAACTCTAGTTGGCCACATTGGGAGAACTCTAGTTGGCCACATTGGGAGAACTCTAATTGGCCACACCGGGAGAACTCTAGTTGGCCACGCTGGGAGAACTCTAGTTGGCCACACTGGGAGAACTCTAGTTGGCCACACTGGGAGAACTCTAGTTGGCCACACTGGGAGAACTCTAGTTGGCCAGTGACTGGGAGAACTCTAGTTGGTCACACTGGGAGAACTCGAGTTTGACCGTTCTAATTTTTCAAAGTAAAAAAAGACAGAAATATAAAATGTGTCTGGAGAACGAGAAACTATTGATCTAGAACGGACTCGAGACGTCTTCGGGTATTTCCGCATGTAGGCTCTATTTAGCAAAGAGTTTACAAAATTAATGATCAAAAATATTTTGCGTACCTTCTTCTAAGTCTAGATGACGCATGAAATGCGTATGACGTAATCATCTTCTTTTTTGAACTAACGTCTAAAATGTATAAGATAAGATCTATGGGACTATCTAGTAGGTCTACACATTTACTTCACAAGGAGAAGGGTGGGGGTGGGGTACAAAATGTTCCATTGCTTTTTAATCAAACATTCATTAGTTTGCATAGATCTTTTTTTTTTTTTAATTAAATGGTTCACTTTCGGAAAAGAAAAAAGTAGCCGTGGCATCAGAACTTTGAACGATCTAAAATATCACGATGTCCGATTTTCATTTTCTCTTCTAGTTTCTGAGATCTAAGCGGGACGGACGGTCCATAAAAAGGAATAAAGTCTATTTCCCTTTCGGGGTCGCTAAACAGCAACACAAGATATTGACATTGGAACAAGAGAATTAGAGGAATTTCAAAAACGGGAACCAAATTGGAGTCTTTCCACTCAGAAGTAATGCTAATTATTATTAAAACTAACACTCAAACTATTTGGATTGGATGCTATAAGAAATGAAATGTTATGGTAGCTGCATAGTGATGAAATTATTTAAAAATCAAACAAAGGTTTATTATATGGTTTATTCAAATAATTTGTTAACCAATCAAGTAGAAAATGAAATTAAAATGCTATTTAACCTTGGTTAGAACTAATAAAAGACTCAAAGATAAAGGCAAATTTCTTATTCCACATGCTAGGATAAATTCCTACAAGTGCTCCTTCTTCCCTGGTGCCATTAGAGCATGAAATGGATTGCATGAAACAGCCATGAAAACCAACAGCTTAGCAGAGTCTCTAACATACATGGCAGGGTGGGACATCATGAACTCACGTCTGTCAAGAGATCAAAGTCTAAGAAAGTACAGTGGGACATCATGAACTCACGTCTGTAAAGAGATCAAGGTCTAAGAAAGTACAGTGGGACATCATGAACTCACGTCTGTCAAGAGATCAAGGTCTAAGAAAGTACAGTGGGACATCATGAACTCACGTCTGTCAAGAGATCAAGGTCTAAGAAAGTATAGTGGGACATCATGAACTCACGTCTGTCAAGAGATCAAGGTCTAAGAAAGTACAGTGGGAAGTGCTCCAGGGCTAGCCTCTACACTGTCTACTCTTGAAGTACACAGACTCTGTTACATTTCATACTTCAAGAACGGGGTTTAGTGTAATACTTGTGTAGTGTATGTCCATTCTACTGCGGTTCATGTGTACATTGCGTTGTCTATGTCTAGTGTACTACGGTACTTGTGTAGTGTATGCCACTGTACTACGGTACTTATAAAGTTTAGTCTAGTGTACTGCAGAATTTGTGTAGTTTATGCCACTGTACTACGGTTCTTGTGTAGTGTATGCCACTGTAGTACGGTACTTGTGTAGTGTATGCCACTGTACTACGGTACTTATAAAGTTTAGTCTAGTGTACTGCAGAACTTGTGTAGTGTATGCCACAGTACTACGGTACTTATAAAGTTTAGTCTAGTGTACTGCAGAACTTGTGTAGTGTATGCCACTGTACTACGGTACTTGTGTAGTGTATGCAACTGTACTACGGTACTTATAAAGTTTAGTCTAGTGTACTGCAGTACTTGTGTAGTGTATACCACTGTACTACGGTACTTATAAAGTTTAGTCTAGTGTACTGCAGTACTTGAGTAGTGTATACCACTGTACTACGGTACTTGTGTAGTGTATGCCACTGTACAACGGTACTTATAAAGTTTAGTCTAGTGTACTGCAGTACTTGTGTAGTGTATACCACTGTACTACGGTACTTGTGTAGTGTATGACACTGTACTACGGTACTTATAAAGTTTAGTCTAGTGTACTGCAGTACTTGTGTAGTGTATGCCTAGTGTACGGCAACATTTATGTGGTATATCTCCTGCGCATTAACTATTTCCAGTATAGGTCTAAAGATAGATCTCTAGTTCTCTTGTACTCAGTCAATTTGTTGTTAAGTTCCCTTGACTTCTATGACGACCACTTCAAAGTTTTCTATAACCTACTAGTTCAAAGTCCTAAGATGTGTAAAGGTTTCAAACATCAACTTAGATGATATGTGATACAAGAAGCATGTTGTCTATAACCTACTAGTTCAAAGTCCTAAGATGTGTAAAGGTTTCAAACATCAACTTAGATGATATGTGATACAAGAAGCATGTTGTCTATAACCTACTAGTTCAAAGTCCTAAGATGTGTAAAGGTTTCAAACATCAACTTAGATGATACAAGAAGCATGTTGTCTATAACCTACTAGTTCAAAGTCCTAAGATGTGTAAAGGTTTCAAACATCAACTTAGATGATATGTGATACAAGAAGCATGTTGTCTATAACCTACTAGTTCAAAGTCCTAAGATGTGTAAAGGTTTCAAGCATCAACTTAGATGATACAAGAAGCATGTTGTCTATAACCTACTAGTTCAAAGTCCTAAGATGTGTAAAGGTTTCAAACATCAACTTAGATGATATGTGATACAAGAAGCATGTTGTCTATAACCTACTAGTTCAAAGTCCTAAGATGTGTAAAGGTTTCAAACATCAACTTAGATGATATGTGATACAAGAAGCATGTTGTCTATAACCTACTAGTTCAAAGTCCTAAGATGTGTAAAGGTTTCAAACATCAACTTAGATGATATGTGATACAAGAAGCATGTTGTCTATAACCTACTAGTTCAAAGTCCTAAGATGTGTAAAGGTTTCAAACATCAACTTAGATGATATGTGATACAAGAAGCATGTTGTCTATAACCTACTAGTTCAAAGTCCTAAGATGTGTAAAGGTTTCAAACATCAACTTAGATGATATGTGATACAAGAAGCATGTTGTCTATAACCTACTAGTTCAAAGTCCTAAGATGTGTCAAGGTTTCAAACATCAACTTAGATGTGATACAAGAAGCATGTTGTCTATAACCTACTAGTTCAAAGTCCTAAGATGTGTCAAGGTTTCAAACATCAACTTAGATGTGATACAAGAAGCATGTTGTCTATAACCTACTAGTTCAAAGTCCTAAGATGTGTCAAGGTTTCAAACATCCACTTAGATGTGATACAAGAAGCATGTTGTCTATAACCTACTAGTTCAAAGTCCTAAGATGTGTCAAGGTTTCAAACATCCACTTAGATGTGATACAAGAAGCATGTTGTCTATAACCTACTAGTTCAAAGTCCTAAGATGTGTCAAGGTTTCAAACATCAACTTAGATGTGATACAAGAAGCATGTTGTCTATAACCTACTAGTTCAAAGTCCTAAGATGTGTCAAGGTTTCAAACATCAACTTAGATGTGATACAAGAAGCATGTTGTCTATAACCTACTAGTTCAAAGTCCTAAGATGTGTCAAGGTTTCAAACATCAACTTAGATGTGATACAAGAAGCATGTTGTCTATAACCTACTAGTTCAAAGTCCTAAGATGTGTCAAGGTTTCAAACATCAACTTAGATGTGATACAAGAAGCATGTTGTCTATAACCTACTAGTTCAAAGTCCTAAGATGTGTCAAGGTTTCAAACATCAACTTAGATGATATGTGATACAAGAAGCATGTTGTCTATAACCTACTAGTTCAAAGTCCTAAGATGTGTAAAGGTTTCAAACATCAACTTAGATGATATGTGATACAAGAAGCATGTTGTCTATAACCTACTAGTTCAAAGTCCTAAGATGTGTCAAGGTTTCAAACATCAACTTAGATGATACAAGAAGCATGTTGTCTATAACCTACTAGTTCAAAGTCCTAAGATGTGTAAAGGTTTCAAACATCAACTTAGATGATATGTGATACAAGAAGCAGGTTGTCGAGACAGGACTGGTCACGTGACAAGATCTTGGAACTGATACTACACAAACTAAACATCAGACACTCAAGTGGGGAGGGGCTGATGGCTATATAGGCACGTGGCCGGTTAGTTTGGCGTTTGGTCACTGGTGGACAGAAGGTCCAGTGGAGCAAGAACAAAGGAAGGGGGCACTAAACGAGATACTGGTCCCGTCAGCATCGTGTCCTTCTTATCCAATGGTTGGCTTCTTGTCGCGGCTAGGATGGAACGTCTACCTTATGTAGACACGGGGGGGGGGGGGGGGATGACAGAACATGACGCTCTCCGCTCCTTTCTTGATGCTACTGTAATACGAGATGCTAGCAGCATATGGAACCACGGCGGTCTTCATTGATGTGGCTGTCAGAGGCCATCACCAGACCAGGCTTAGCTGGACACCATTGGATTGGAGCTAAACGATGTCCCCACCACACACACAGAGCAGCCAACGTTTCAATCAGGTGACAGATCGTTTAGTTGCTACTCGTAACTCTTTGTTTCTTGGAATGGAAAAACATCTGGAGAGAAGAGACGTCTGAAGTAGAGGTGGGACGTAATGGTCTCTTCATTAGTGGCAGGCACTCGTTCGAGTCAACTCAGTGTATGTCATCTGGACGCTTAGAAATAGATCTCTCAAATATATACTGTATCCATTAAGTTGTCAAAGTCTTACTCAGTACAGTATCCAAGTCATAGATTAAATTCTTTCTTCATGTCTTACTTAATGCAGTATCTAAGTATTTCATAATACAATAGCCAAGACATAAAACAGTATCTAAGTATTTCATAATACAATATCCAAGACATAATACAGTATCTAAGTATTTCATAATACAATATCCAAGACATAATACAGTATCTAAGTATTTCATAATACAATATCCAAGACATAATACAGTATCTAAGTATTTCATAATACAATATCCAAGACATAATACAGTATCTAAGTATTTCATAATACAATAGCCAGCCAAGACATAAAACAGTATCTAAGTATTTCATAATACAATAGCCAGCCAAGACATAAAACAGTATCTAAGTATTTCATAATACAATATCCAAGACATAATACAGTATCCCAGATGTGCTTAAACCGAATTAGTTGATGATTTAGCCACACTATATCTTCATTTGATTATGTCTTTCAAAAAATGATACACATCTGTTTTGAGTGTGTTTGTGTTCAAACGTATTTTTCATGTCAAGAAGAAATAGTTATTTTTCAATTTTACATTTGGGATTGAAGTTTTTGTTCTGTAATTACTATGTCACTCACATTGCAATATATATATATATATAAATATATGTGTGTGTGTGTATGTGTGAGTGTATGTGTGTGTGTATGTGTGAGTGTGTGTATGTGTGAGTGGTTTTTAATAAAAAAAATAATAAAATGAAACAATGAAGAAAAAAATCGATTCAATTTTTTGCTGACGCGAAAATGATTGAATTGATAGCGAAACAATTGAGGAATGTCATCCTGTGCAGAGTCTCTGGATGAGTGTCTCATTATCTTGGACTCAGGTCGGAATACGACCTTTCATAGTTTCTATGTTTGACATGCTTTCAATGTTCCTTTAGGAACCCGGGACCATCCAGTCGACCTACCGAGCCCATACCACACAACCAGGTAGCCATCCATAGTTTACGCTAGGCATTCATGAAAAGTCAACATTAGTTTCGGAGAGGGAGGGGGGGGTGTGATAGAAACTCGAGTCTAGTGAACAACAACAATGTTGAATACCTACAGGTTTTGGGTTTGTATTCTCCAAACTTCTCAATGTATTTCTTTGTTACTTAACAGGGGCAATAGTTTACACTAGATCTAGTGCGCTCTTCATTAAGGCAGTTGTTTACACTAGATGTGGTGCTATAAACACTATTGTTAATGTTAAATGAAAAAAAAATCTTTCGCTAGAAGACTATTTCGTTGGCCAGGGAGAGATCACTCAGCTCGCGACACGCAGCCAAGTGTTGGCTAATTGAAGCGAGATGGGAATCCTGATTGATTTCCCATCAGACCCAGGACCGCTCAGGACATAAGCCTCTGATGGATGTCCAAGTCTAAAGACTGTACACACTGCCTCAAGATGGACACTTTCATCCTGTTTTGATTTCAGATTGGAGGAGATCTCTTAGAGACAAGAAAATGGGAAGATGGTGGATGAAAGAAACAGAGAGGGCGCTGAGTGCCAGACTAGTTTTTGTTCCAATTGATTAGCACTGACGTCACTTGAGACCGGAAACAAACTTCTGAAAATATCCATGTAACATGGAATAGAAACAAGGGACTCAGGGCTTTGCACTGCCTTCTAGGGCGACTAGGCCAGCAGTACTAGCGGATCAAGAACTTTGGAGGTGGGAGGGGGCGATTTTTTTCCAAACCCTAAGCATAAACGCGCGTACAACAAATATATATATATTAGAATTTTTTAAAAAGCAGTGCGAAGCTCCGACGCCAAAGCGTTTTCTTGCATTCTTCAGTGCAGAAACGCATTCTCCTGACATCTACAGCTCATTGTTCATGCAATTAAAAAAGGAACTTTTGAATAATGTGTTGACTTGAAACTATTCTACTCTGAAGTTAAAGGCCCTTACTACATTGCCAATACACCCGATTTGTTTTTGAAAAGATAAGACTTTGAAGATCGCCGCCGAAAAAAAATTATTGGAAAATATTTTTTTTTAAAAAGCTCATTTGTAAGTGATACATTTTGTTCACTAGGCATGTTTGTAACTTTGTTTTGTTACAGAACTAGAATTCAAAGCTCTAACAAAAACAATTTGGGAAGTGGGAGGAAAAATGAAGTGAACCAATCAGATTCTACTCTAAATTTTGTTTTGCATTTTTAGGATTCAAGAATATATTATGAGTTATAGTCCCAAATGTATGTATACAATAGAAACAGATCAGTCTGAGTACAGGTTGTAGACTAAGAAAAGAATATTTGGGTTCAGAACTCATCTCAATTGTGACTCTTAGAATGAAACATTTCGTAGGAATTCTACATTTTCCAAAGTCTTTCTTAAAATAACTAAGATAAATTCGTGTGCATTTACTTTAACTCTGTCGCCATATTTGACTTTTCTGTTTTAAAACGTCATGTTTTCTTCTGGAAAGGGGAGAGAGCGGTAGAGTGAAAATGTTACTCCTCGCTCCTATTTTACAATTCCTGCTAAAGATTGCATTTGGCATTAAAGAATAGGGGGTGGGGCGACTCGATATAAGAATTTAATTTAAAGCATATATAAATTATTAGAGACAATTTTTTATTTATTTTTTTAATTTCAGAACTAAAATACAAAAATAATAGAGTACCGGTATTGGGTTGTCCGATGGGCGGAAGGTGATTGCATGCATCGCCCCTCCCACCTAGTACAACTCTTTTTTATTTTATATTTACTAATGATAAAATTTGAGATCAGAATGTGTGCCACATAATATACAAATGGGTTAAAACATCAATCATCAATATGTAGCGTATATTATATTGTTATAACCCTATTGGCGGCGCGTAGGTTCAGCTAACACACGTCAACTGAGGCAAATCACTCAGGTCAACGGCTGTGGATGGACAAGGGACAGTACTGCTAGTACATACAAATATGACCCGTGTTATGGTCATGTGATCGAAATCCTTCACGGATGAGAGACAGAGTGTGTACAGTGTAGAGACAGTAAGAGTTTAGTACGGTGATGTACAGTGTAGAGACAGTAGAGTTTAGTACGGTGATGTACAGTGTAGAGACAGTAGAGTTTAGTACGGTGATGTACAGTGTAGAGACAGTAGAGTTTAGTACGGTGATGTACAGTGTAGAGACAGTAGAGTTTAGTACGGTGATGTACAGTGTAGTGACAGTAGAGTTTAGTACGGTGATGTATAGTGTAGAGACAGTAAGAGTTTAGTACGGTAATGTACAGTGTAGAGACAGTAGAGTTTAGTACGGTAATGTACAGTGTAGAGACAGTAAGAATTTAGTACGGTGATGTACAGTGTAGAGACAGTAAGAGTTTAGTACGGTAATGTACAGTGTAGAGACAGTAAGAATTTAGTACGGTGATGTACAGTGTAGAGACAGTAAGAGTTTAGTACGGTGATGTACAGTGTAGAGACAGTAAGAGTTTAGTACGATGATGTACAGTGTAGAGACAGTAAGAGTTTAGTACGGTGATGTACAGTGTAGCATTGTTAGTAGTTGATTGTGTGCCAATTGTCTAGTAATGGCTGTTATCTATCTGGCCATTATTAAAGTACCAGATTATTTTGAGCTCTTGTTGCCAGGTTCTTGTGTTGATGTGTTGTGTGTTTAGCAGTGTTTACAGAAGGCCTGATAGAGAAGATCGTAACAATATTGATATTCAACTAATTTTGTTCACAAACTATGATTTCTCCATAAAAATAGGACCGCCCCCCACTCAGAGGGCTAGAGTGGGGAGTGAAGTAGAAGCAATCGCCCCCCCCCCACTCAGAGGGCTAGAGTGGGGAGTGAAGTAGAAGCGATCGCCCCCCCCCCCACTCAGAGTGCTAGAGTGGGGACTGAAGTAGAAGCAATCGCACCCCCCACTCAGAGGGCTAGAGTGGGGAGTGAAGTAGAAGCGATCGCCCCCCCCCCCACTCAGAGGGCTAGAGTGGGGAGTGAAGTAGAAGCAATCGCCCCCCCCACACTCAGAGGGCTAGAGTGGGGAGTGAAGTAGAAGCAATCGCCCCCCCCACTCAGAGGGCTAGAGTGGGGAGTGAAGTAGAAGCAATCGTCCCCCCCCCCCACTCAGAGGGCTAGAGTGGGGAGTGAAGTAGAAGCAATCGCCCCCCCCCACTCAGAGGGCTAGAGTTGGGAGTGAAGTAGAAGCAATCGTCCCCCCCCCCACTCAGAGGGCTAGAGTTGGGAGTGAAGTAGAAGCAATCGCCCCCCCCCACTCAGAGGGCTAGAGTGGGGAGTGAAGTAGAAGCAATCGTCCCCCCCCACTCAGAGGGCTAGAGTTGGGAGTGAAGTAGAAGCAATCGCCCCCCCCCCACTCAGAGGGCTAGAGTGGGGAGTGAAGTAGAAGCAATCGCCCCCCCCCACTCAGAGGGCTAGAGTGGGGAGTGAAGTAGAAGCAATCGACCCCCCCCCCCCCACTCAGAGGGCTAGAGTTGGGAGTGAAGTAGAAGCAATCGTCCCCCCCCCACTCCCCCTCAGAGGGCTAGAGTGGGGAGTGAAGTAGAAGCAATCGTCCCCCCCCCCACTCTGAGGGCTAGAGTGGGGAGTGAAGTAGAAGCAATCGCCCCCCCCCCCCACACCACTCAGAGGGCTAGAGTGGGGAGTGAAGTAGAAGCAATCGTCCCCCCCACTCCCCCTCAGAGGGCTAGAGTGGGGAGTGAAGTAGAAGCAATCGCCCCCCCCCCACCACTCAGAGGGCTAGAGTGGGGAGTGAAGTAGAAGCAATCGCCCCCCCCCCACTCAGAGGGCTAGAGTTGGGAGTGAAGTAGAAGCAATCGTCCCCCCCACTCAGAGGGCTAGAGTTGGGAGTGAAGTAGAAGCAATCGCCCCCCCCCCACTCAGAGGGCTAGAGTGGGGAGTGAAGTAGAAGCAATCGTCCCCCCCCCCACTCAGAGGGCTAGAGTTGGGAGTGAAGTAGAAGCAATCGTCCCCCCCCCCCCACTCAGAGGGCTAGAGTTGGGAGTGAAGTAGAAGCAATCGCCCCCCCCCCACTCAGAGGGCTAGAGTGGGGAGTGAAGTAGAAGCAATCGCCCCCCCCCACTCAGAGGGCTAGAGTGGGGAGTGAAGTAGAAGCAATCGTCCCCCCCCCCACTCAGAGGGCTAGAGTTGGGAGTGAAGTAGAAGCGATCGCCCCCCCCCCCTCAGAGGGCTAGAGTGGGGAGTGAATTAGAAGCAATCTTCCCCCCCCCCCAACTCAGAGGGCTAGAGTGGGGAGTGAAGTAGAAGCAATCGTCTCCCCCCCCCCTTTACTCACCGATTCGGCTAAGGTACCAGAAGTGTAGCGACATAATATAAAAATTATATAGTAATTAAACTAATTTTGTTCAAAAACTATGATTTATAAATAAAAGTAGGACCGCCCCCTACCCACTCAAAGGGTTTAGGTGGGAAAGATAATAGATTTATTCGCCCCCCCCCCAACCCACCCAGGGGAACGACATAATATAAAGATCGGTTAAAATATCAATAACAAGTTCTAATCATATAGATATTTGATTCTTTTAACAAGCTGTGATTTCTACAAATTAATCGGACCCCCCCCCCACTCGGAAGTTCGGGGGAGACGGGATTGATACCATCGCCACCTCCCCACCCCACCAAATCGTTTAACATACTAGAAGGGGGGGGCTAAAAAATCTAAAAATAGGTTGAAATATAAATAATTAGTATATATTATTAACAAAACTAATACATTCGTATACAAATTGTGTGATTTCTTTATTAAAATAAAATTCGTCCGCCCCTACCCCCCTGGATCCGCCAGTACGGAATATTTCTTCTCCATCTATTGTGTGTGTCATGTCAAGACTTCAGCAATACATATTTCTAAAAGGTTTCCAATGTGAGTCCCTTAGGATTAAAAGTGAAAGTCTAGGTCCAAGGTAGAAGAGAAACAGAAAACTGAAGAACTAAATTTGACTTGGAAAACCAAAGACTAGAACTCGATAGAATAGAAATGTTAATCACTCCCCCCCCCTTTTTTTTTATATTCTACCACCAAGTCGAGCACAAAACAAGCAAAATAAAATATAGGGGAAATAGCTGCATGTTTGCAGTTATATATATATATATATTAATATTGTGATATTTATTTCCCTTTTTTTCTATATAAAAAATAGAATAGGAAGACATAACGTGTACGGTACCCGACAGTCAGACAAACAGATAGAGTGAGTTGATTAAACCTTTGTAAAAAAAAAATTTTTAAACTGAAAATGAGATGTTTAACAAAAATGGCTTCCTCATAATTGAGTGTGATTCAACCAGTAGGTACATCATTGAGTGTGATTCAACCAGTAGGTACATCATTGAGTGTGATTCAACCAGTAGGTACATCATTGAGTGTGATTCAACCAGTAGGTACATCATTGAGTGTGATTCAACCAGTAGGTACATCATTGAGTGTGATTCAACCAGTAGGTACATCATTGAGTGTGATTCAACCAGTAGGTACATCATTGAGTGTGATTCAACCAGTAGGTACATCATTGAGTGTGATTCAACCAGTAGGTACATCATTGAGTGTTATTCAACCAGTAGATAGTGAGACGTGTCTTGTAGTTCTACTTGTCTAGTAAACAGATCAGCAACAGCCAGTGAGACGTGTCTTGTAGTTCTACTGGTCTACTGAACAGATCAACAACAGCCAGTGAGACGTGTCTTGTAGTTCTACTTGTCTAGTGAACAGATCAGCAACAGCCAGTGAGACGTGTCTTGTAGTTCTACTGGTCTAGTGAACAGATCAACAACAGCCAGTGAGACGTGTCTTGTAGTTCTACTTGTCTAGTGAACAGATCAACAACAGCCAGTGAGACGTGTCTTGTAGTTCTACTTGTCTAGTGAACAGATCAACAACAGCCAGTGAGACGTGTCTTGTAGTTCTACTTGTCTAGTGAACAGATCAACAACAGCCAGTGAGACGTGTCTTGTAGTTCTACTTGTCTAGTGAACAGATCAGCAACAGCCAGTGAGACGTGTCTTGTAGTTCTACTGGTCTAGTGAACAGATCAACAACAGCCAGTGAGACGTCTCTTGTAGTTCTACTTGTCTAGTGAACAGATCAACAACAGCCAGTGAGACGTGTCTTGTAGTTCTACTTGTCTAGTGAACAGATCAGCAACAGCCAGTGAGACGTGTCTTGTAGTTCTACTTGTCTAGTGAACAGATCAACAACAGCCAGTGAGACGTCTCTTGTAGTTCTACTTGTCTAGTGAACAGATCAGCAACAGCCAGTGAGACGTCTCTTGTAGTTCTACTTGTCTAGTGAACAGATCAGCAACAGCCAGTGAGACGTCTCTTGTAGTTCTACTTGTCTAGTGAACAGATCAACAACAGCCAGTGAGACGTGTCTTGTAGTTCTACTTGTCTAGTGAACAGATCAACAACAGCCAGTGAGACGTGTCTTGTAGTTCTACTTGTCTAGTGAACAGATCAACAACAGCCAGTGAGACGTGTCTTGTAGTTCTACTTGTCTAGTAAACAGATCAGCAACAGCCAGTGAGACGTGTCTTGTAGTTCTACTGGTCTAGTGAACATTCTTTTTTCCTCAGCTGGCAATTCTTTTCGAAACAAGTGGCTGGTGACAACACACATTCAAGTACTTAGTGAAATGACCAAATGTGGTGCAATGAAATAGAACCCTACGGCTTACTGCTGCCTACCTGACATTGGACTGACAGATAGTTTAATTCAAGTAGCCTAATAATTAGTAACAAGTGGACAAAAGACCTCGGGGACCTAAGGTAAGGCTGAGTCTGCCATCAATGGCCAAGTGTCAAAACTAGCGGCTAATGGAGCACTCCTGGACTTGACCAGAGTCCACTTGAGTTGTTTGACTTTTCTTCTCCTTGTGACATGGAGGACCACATACAGAGAGGAATTCATTGTCAAGGAGTCTCCAAATATTTCTACTAGCAGCAGGGGGACATCTTGAGGCTGGGTCACGTGATGGGACATTTTGCCATCTATTTTTAGCTCATGAGCGAAGAAACTTGCTACATGGCGGGGGGGGGGGGGGCGAGTCTATTTGTTTGGGGGACACGTTAAAAGTAGAGATCAAGAAAAAAAAATTACTTTGTAAAAAAAAAACTTATCTAAGAGGAAAAACTCCTAATTTACAAATATCTCTCTCTATAATGTTGAAGTTATTTCCCTTCTTCGATATGAAATAAAATTATTATTTACCAATAATTAATTGACTAATTGGTTAATTTTTTTATTCATTATTGTTTAGTTAGGTAGAAGAAAAAATTGTTTCAAGTTTCAACCTTAGAAAAATAACGTGTTCAAACTTTTTATCAGTCATAGAGTGAGTTGATATTAGCTTTATAATAAATGGGACTTTTCTTTTTTCAACTGCTGGCACGAGACTAAATGGGATAGTTTCCTTTAGTCCGACACATTTGGTTTTCTGGGTTTTTCTGACTCTTTAGACACATTGGTGGGGGGGCGGGGCACACGTTGTCAGTCATGTGATGTAGAAGAATATCAAAGACAAATGTTTATGTTTTATTTGCTTACCCTGATTGAAAACAAAATCAAAACAGTCAAAGTCATGGCACATTTTTACAAAGCTTATATCAACTCACTGTCTGGGTAGAATCTTGGACACGTTATTTCTCCCCATTCTCGGATCAAATTGAAACTTTTTACAATTTTTCATTTTTCGATGACAACCCGATGGAGAATTGTGTAAAGTTTTAACTTGATTCGAGAAATGGGAGAAAAAATAATTTCAAACTTTTGACCAGCCAGACAGACATATAGAAAGATTTGATCTAAGCTTTGTTAATAGGGGGATCGTGAGACTGATCTGGTATCATTTCTAAAACATTCAGGGCCAACAGTTGAGTTGATAATAGACTTACTGTTCAACGAAAATTTAGCACAAAAAATAACACCAGAGGGGTGCACACACGCTCACACCAACAAAGAAGACTCACACACACACACCAACAAAATAGATACACACACACACCAACAAAGTAGACTAAGACAAAGACACACAGCAACAAAGCAGACTCACACACACACACCACTGAGAGAAGACATCGCCTTTTGTTGTTCTATAGGAACACACTTTCGAGTGGTATCTACAAACTTCTACAGACAAAATCATTCTTCTGTTCTGAGCTGTGTGTACACCACAACAGGACACAGCTTGTTGCTGCTTTTTTTCAAGGTTTTATGTAAAAAAAAAAAAAGGTTTCTGTTACTTTGACTTCTACTCTACATAGCACTGATCAGTTCTTTGATATGGTCTAGAAGTCTCAGTTACTTGATCAAGTACTCTGTGTGACTAGGTCAAGTACTCTTTTACTCTAGACGTATCTGTGACTAGGTCTACACGTCTCTGCGACTATGTCAAGTACACTAGAAATAGAAGTATTTGTGACTAGCAGTAATTGGAAAAGGGACTTCAAAAAAATTTCAGGAAATCGTTAAACCCGCGTCATGTGAACTGGTGTGACGCGATATGAACTGATGTGTTGTGACGTGATGTAAACTGGTGTGTTGTGACGTGATATGAACTGGTGTGTTGTGACATGAACTGGTGTGTTGTGACGTGATGTGAATTGGTGTGTTGTGACATGAACTGGTGTGTTGTGACATTAACTGGTGTGTTGTGACGTGATGTGAACTGGTGTGATGTGACGTGATGTGAATTGGTGTGCTGTGACGTGAATTGGTGTGATGTGACGCGATGTAAACTAGTGTGTTGTGAAGTGATGTGAATTGGTGTGTTGTGATACGAACTAGTGTGTTGTGACGTGATGTTAACTGGTGTGTTGTGACATAAACTGGTGTGTTGTAACATGAACTGGTGTGACGTGAATTGGTGTGTTGTGACATGATGTGAACTGGTGTGTTGTGACGTGATATGAAGTGGTGCGCTGTGACGTGATGTGAATTGGTGTGTTGTGACGTGAATTGATGTGTTGTGACGAAATGTGAACTAGTGTGTTGAGACGTGATGTGAACTGGTCTGTTGTGACGTGATGTGAAGTGGTGTGCTGTGACGTGAACTGGTGTGTTGTGACGTGATGTGAAGTGAATTGGTGTGCTGTGACGCAATGTGAACTGGTGTGTTGTGACATGATGTGAATTGGTGTGTTGTGGCGTGATGTGACGTGGTGTGTTGTGAAATGAACTGGTGTGTTGTGACGTGATGTGAAGTGGTGTGCTGTGAACTGGTGTGTTGTGACGTGACATGAACTGGTGTGTTGTGACATGAACTGGTGTGTTGTGACGTGAACTGGTGTGTTGTGACATAAACTGGGTGTGACGTGATGTGAACTGGTGTGTTGTGACATGAACTGGTGTGTTGTGACATGAACTGGTGTGTTAAGACGTGATGTGAAGTGGCGTGCTGTGACTTAAATTGGTGTGCTGTGACGCGATGTGAATTGGTGTGTTGTGATACGAACTGGTGTGTTGTAACGTGATGTTAACTGGTGTGTTGTGACATGAACTGGTGTGTTGTGACATGAACAGGTGTGTTGTAACATGAACTGGTGTGACGTGATGTGAACTGGTGTGTTGTGACATGGTGTGAACTGGTGTGTTGTGACGTGATGTGAAGTGGTGTGCTGTGACGTGAATTGGTGTGTTGTGACGCGACGTGAACAATTGTGACGTGATGTGAATTGGTGTTTTCTGACATGAACTGGTGTGTTGTGACGTGATGTGAACTGGTGTGTTGTAACGTGATGTGAAGTGGTGTGCTGTGACGTGAATTAGTGTGCTGTGACGTGATGTGAATTGGTGTGTTGTGACGTGAATTGGTGTGTTGTGATGTGAAGTGGTGTGTTGTTAGATGATGTGAAGTGACATGAACTGGTGTGTTGTGGCGCATGTGAAATTGTGTGTTGTGACGTAAATTGGTGTGTTGTGACGTGATGTGAAGTGGTGTGCCGTGACGTGATTTGATGTGTTGTGAATTGGTGTGTTGTGAATTGGTGTTTTGTGATCTGAAGTGGTGTGTTGTTACATGATGTGAAGTGACATGAACTGGTGTGTTGTGACGCATGTGAAATGGTGTGTTGTGACGTGAACTGGTGTGTTGTGACGTGAAGTGGTGTGTTTTGACGTGATGTAAACTGATGTGTTGTGACGTGATGTGAATTGGTCTGCTGTGACGCGATGTGAACTGGTGTGCTGTGACGTGATTTCGTGTGTTGTGACGTGAACTGGTGTGCTGTGACGCGATGTGAACTGGTGTGTTGTTACGTGATGTGAAATGGTGTGTTGTGACATGAAGTGGTGTGTTGTGACGTGATGTGAAGTGTTGTGTTGTGACGTAATGTGAACTGGTGTGTTGTGACGTGATGTGGTGTGCTGTGACGTGAATTGGTGTGCTATGACGCGATGTGAACTGGTGTGTTACGACATGATTTGAACTCGTGTCATGTGACTGAATTTGTTTTAAAATATGTACAAATGAAGTCTATTGAGTGTTAATGATATTGATTGCTTTGATTTCAACCATGCACACAAAATGCAAGTTACTATTCTGTGTCAATTTAGATGGGTGAACATTTGACAGCTTTTCTTCTTTGTGCACTTGGCATCAACCTTTATATCTGGCTCCAGGCAGAACATTGAATGGCTAGTGCCCAACTATTGGCCTGATGGGCCTTCAATGTCAAGTAAACACAGCGATATCAGATGTTGGAGAAATGTTTGAAAATGTTTTTTTTGTTGTTTTTTTTTTTTGCCTGGACCCAACGATATTTCCTTCTTTAAGTAAAAATCGTGAAAATTCCTATTACTAAGTTTAGAAGTCTCTGCGACTAAGTCAAGTACTCTCTGTGACTATGTCCAGTAGTACCTGTGACTAGGTTCAGTACTAGTAGTCTTTGACTAGGTTAAATAGTCTCTCTGACTAGGTTCAGTAGTTCAGTATGAAAAGGTCTAGTCCTTCACATACCAATATTTGATACGGTCTAGTAGTCTTTGTGATATGGTCTAGACATCTCTTAAAGCTTGATAGTGTCCACCGAGAATCACTATTCGTCCAGATCCTACGACACCTATACAGTCAGTCTAGTTGCTGCATTAAAACAGAAGAAGGAACAACCGAGTTTTTTAGCATTGAGACAGGTGTGAGACAAGGGTGGATTTTATCTCCCTTCTTCTTCCTCCTAGCCATCGACTACATAATGAGGAGAGCAATGAACCAGACTGCCTTTAATATTCCATGGCGTGAACAAAACCGAATGACGGACTTGGACTTTGCCGATGACGTTGCCCTACTCGGGGCTACAAATAAAAGCATACAAGAAGTGACGGAGTGCCTAGATAGAGAGGCACCCAAAATTGGCCTCCGCATACACTTGGATAAGACTAAAATTTTGCGAGTGGGATACAAGGCAAAGGGTGCCCCCGTCAGACTTGGCTAGTCAAAGCTTGGACAAGTTCCCATACCTTGGCAGCATCCTAACAAACGATGGGGGGGGGGGGTTAACTAGATTGATTTGTTTTTTAAAATATCCATTTAGTTTATAAATAAGAATAAAATACATAAGTTTAAATCCTTTAAGTTTTTACAAACCCAAATAAGGTGCTAGTGTACATTTTAAAACTAATTTCTACAAAGATCCAGAATTGGATTGGGATGTTACAACTTCCGTCGACACGTCTACTTTTCAATGTCCAAACATTTTTCTTTAGAATGTCCTTGTTGTGTCTCTGAAGCATGCAAACAATAAACTCACTAATTGAATACTTAATTGTGATAGAGTCATTATTCTTGTGTGCATGTAGGCCGACTAAACAAATAGTGTTTGTTAGTTTTAAAAATCCTTTTCTTTTTTGGGGGAAAACAAGGGGGAGGGGGGAGTATTTAGCGTTACAAACATTCTGGAACGGGTACGCATAAGTCAAAAGTTTGGGGAATACTGACCTAGACATACAAATCTGTGCGATAGAAATATTTTTACTAATTGTTTTTGTTTAGCTTTTAGCTTTCTCCATGCGCTATGATCCTATCACTTGTCTGGACCAGTTGTGAAAGGGATGGGAATAAGGGGCTCAGAGCTCAAGATACCAACACATCTATCAAGTACGAGGTTTCTTTCCCTTGTTCAAGATACCAAACAAAATAATTAATTACCAAGAGTGAATTGTTTAATTTTTTACATTGTGTTTCAACTAAAAATAATTGTACGAAATTTCAGCTTGATCCGAGATTGGCTGTGGGAGAAATCACGCGTACAGACATTTTGACCAGAGAGTCAGTGGATATGAGCTTTGTAAAAAAAAGCCTTCACTCGATTTGTTCAAATATTTGGACAAGAGTTATTCAAATTTTCCTTACCAATAGAATTGAAAGTGCCAATGAAAAAATATTTTGTCAGCCCAAAAGCTTCCTGCTCAGTATGAGTACTTTCGATAGACATTAAGAGATTTAAAAAGAAATTATTTATAGGTCGCACAGAATAGCATTTTTTAGAAGTCAAAACGATGCCTATACTAGCATGTAATGTTCACACCCTATTTATCTAGTCTTAGGTAGCGTGATACCATTGTATGACCTGAACTCCCAGGGGATGTCTCACCTTCTATGGCCAGCATGGCCCGCAGTTCTCTATTCAGCAACTCGAACCTTCGCTCTAGATCGTCTTCTTTCTCTCTGAAACAAGACAAGCAAGGGACATTAGGTCAGACTCGCATCACACTCACTACAGGGACTTCACTTCGCCACTGTCAAGGACATCTATTTGTAACTCTTTGAGTAACTAGAACTCTAATCATTAGATAGTCACATCGGGTTTGAATCTTTGCTTCAAAGTAATCCTTAACCAGAGACTTTGAATCAGCTGGAACAGTGGTCTAAGTACATGAATACAAAGAGTGGTTCCTTTTTGAATTGATCAGAAAAAGATTTTGGGAGCCAATGTGTTTGTGTATGTGTGAGTGAATGAGCCAAAACAAAAACACTAAAAAAATATATTTAAAAAAAAAAGCTTATACGAAGTGAAATTGTAGTAATTAATTTGGATCAGTCATGTAAGAAATTAATTTGGATCAGTCATGTCAGTAATTAATTTGGATCAGTCATGTCAGAAATTAATTTGGATCAGTCATGTAAGAAATTAAATTTGTAATAATAGATTTAGACTAACGACGATAATCTGAACAAATATTTTTACAAATTGTTTTTGTTGGGCGCTATTTCATGCATCTAGCCACACTAGGATCCTATCTGAGCCACTGCACCACACTAGGATCCTATCTGAGCCACTGCACCACACTAGGATCCTATCTGAGCCACTGCACCACACTAGGATCCTATCTGAGCCACTGCACCACACTAGGATCCTATCACTTGTCTGAGCCACTGCACCACACTAGGATCCTATCACTTGTCTGAGCCACTGCACCACACTAGGATCCTATCACTTGTCTGAGCCACTGCACCACACTAGGATCCTATCACTTGTCTGAGCCACTGCACCACACTAGGATCCTATCACTTGTCTGAGCCACTGCACCACACTAGGATCCTATCACTTGTCTGAGCCACTGCACCACACTAGGATCCTATCACTTGTCTGAGCCACTGCACCACACTAGGATCCTATCACTTGTCTGAGCCACTGCACCACACTAGGATCCTATCACTTGTCTCAGCCACTGCACCACACTAGGATCCTATCACTTGTCTGAGCCACTGCACCACACTAGGATCCTATCACTTGTCTCAGCCACTGCACCACACTAGGATCCTATCACTTGTCTGAGCCACTGCACCACACTAGGATCCTATCACTTGTCTGAGCCACTGCACCACACTAGGATCCTATCACTTGTCTGAGCCACTGCACCACACTAGGATCCTATCACTTGTCTGAGCCACTGCACCACACTAGGATCCTATCACTTGTCTGAGCCACTGCACCACACTAGGATCCTATCACTTGTCTGAGCCACTGCACCACACTAGGATCCTATCACTTGTCTGAGCCACTGCACCACACTAGGATCCTATCACTTGTCTGAGCCACTGCACCACACTAGGATCCTATCACTTGTCTCAGCCACTGCACCACACTAGGATCCTATCACTTGTCTGAGCCACTGCACCACACTAGGATCCTATCACTTGTCTCAGCCACTGCACCACACTAGGATCCTATCACTTGTCTGAGCCACTGCACCACACTAGGATCCTATCACTTGTCTGAGCCACTGCACCACACTAGGATCCTATCACTTGTCTGAGCCACTGCACCACACTAGGATCCTATCACTTGTCTGAGCCACTGCACCACACTAGGATCCTATCACTTGTCTGAGCCACTGCACCACACTAGGATCCTATCACTTGTCTGAGCCACTGCACCACACTAGGATCCTATCACTTGTCTGAGCCACTGCACCACACTAGGATCCTATCACTTGTCTGAGCCACTGCACCACACTAGGATCCTATCACTTGTCTGAGCCACTGCACCACACTAGGATCCTATCACTTGTCTCAGCCACTGCACCACACTAGGATCCTATCACTTGTCTGAGCCACTGCACCACACTAGGATCCTATCACTTGTCTCAGCCACTGCACCACACTAGGATCCTATCACTTGTCTGAGCCACTGCACCACACTAGGATCCTATCACTTGTCTGAGCCACTGCACCACACTAGGATCCTATCACTTGTCTGAGCCACTGCACCACACTAGGATCCTATCACTTGTCTGAGCCACTGCACCACACTAGGATCCTATCACTTGTCTGAGCCACTGCACCACACTAGGATCCTATCACTTGTCTGAGCCACTGCACCACACAAGGGAACCACCTGAATTCGAACTTATTGCTCACACCTCCTCAAGCCGACATACTAACCATACTCTGCTAGTGAGGCACTTGTGACTATAGAAGATTGTCTAGTTATGTATTGTTTGTTTCAAACTTACTTTAAAGCGGCGACCTATAAAGGGGACTAATTCAGATTATATCACCACTTCAGTCAAGTACAAAAAAAAAAAAAAAAAAAAAAAAAAAAAAACTCTCATTTTCGAGGTACCAAACAAAATAATTAATTACCAATAGTGTATTAACTAATTGGTTCAGTTTTATCAATGGATTCTTGTGTTGTCAGGTCAAAGAAATCATTGTACAAAATGAGTTGATATAAGCTTTGTAATGATATCTATTTATAAAGCATGCATATGACATTCTCATAAGTACCTGACTAGTGCATAAGACCGTCAAAGTTGAAACATATGCAGTGTGTGATAGAAGGACGCCAGTCAAAAAACGTGACTATTATAACTATGTGTATGAAGACTATTATAACTATGTGTGAAAAGACTATTATAACTATGTGTGTGATAGAAGGACGCCAGTCAAAAAACGTGACTATTATAACTATGTGTATGAAGACTATTATAACTATGTGTGAAAAGACTATTATAACTATGTGTGCGAAGACTATTATAACTATGTGTGAAAAGACTATTATAACTATATTTGAGAAGACTACTATAACAATGTGTGAGAATACTATAACAATGTGTGAGAAGACTACTATAACAATGTGTGAGAAGACTACTATAGCAATGTGTGAGAAGACTACTATAACAATGTTTGTGATACGAATTGTCTAAAAAAATGTCCAGTCTATGTTTGAGATGTACTACGTATGCAAGGTGTCAGTGTTTATGTTGCTGGCCCTAAACACATTTCTTCAAGCTCGCCTCGTTCTGATCCTGTAGGCTAGAACGAGGCTCACAGCTAAGAGGATTAGCGGCTTGGACTGAAATCTTCTTTTAGGAAGCCATGGGAGACATGCGCAGTGAGGGAGCTCGTGCACACATCACGTCAACATTTGCAAGAGAAAAATAAATTGGGGGGGGGGTGACATTTATGTTTTCATTATTTCAACGAAATATGATTTATTTCACTAAATTACTAGCACATTTTCTGTTCTACATCAGACACATATACACACACTCCTTATCAAAAAGGGAACTTTCCTGTATTCCAAGCACTTGCCTATGACTACTAGCTTGAGGTCAAGAACACTCTTATGTATTTATAACCATCGAATGAGAGCTAAACATTGAGACTAAACTGCTGTTGTTTTTTTTTAACTCCTCTAGGGCTTGAGTCGTATGCAGACATGATCGGCTTAAAGCCTGGGAACACACTGTGTAGAGACCTGATCAGCTTACGTCCAAACAGCACAGTGTGTAGGAGACTAAAGAACTTAACTACATTAGATCTTCTTAAACTAAAGATCTTAGCCATGTTTAGTCTCTGGAATCTTCTTAGCATACTGCTATAAAATAGTGGAGTTTTCTTTGCTTTCACAGTCTGGAGAGTTGCTCTTCGTTGTAGGATATTAGTTTGTGAACAAGCACCTGATAGATTCAGTAGCCCACTGGCTATCAGTACACCACAGTCGATCATTCAGTAGCCCACTGGCTATCAGTACACTACAGTCGATCATTCAGTAGCCCACTGGCTATCAGTACACAAGAGGCGATCATTCAGTAGCCCACTGGCTATCAGTACACTACAGTCGATCATTCAGTAGCCCATTGGCTATCAGTACACCACAATCGATCATTCAGTAGGTAACTACAGTATGCTGCTAACATTTACTGAACTCCAGTTTGCTACTAGCATTCAATGAAAAACTATTATATGCTACTAGCATTCAATGAACAACTACAATATGCTACTAGCATTCCATGAACAACTACAATATGCTACTAGCATTCCATGAACAACTACAATATGCTACTAGCATTCCATGAACAACTACAATATGCTACTAGCATTCAATGAAAAACTACAATTTGCTACTAGCATTTAATGAACAACTACAATATGCTACTAGCATTCAATGAAAAACTACAATATGCTACTAGCATTTAATGAACAACTACAATATGCTACTAGCATTCAATGAAAAACTACAATTTGCTACTAGCATTTAATGAACAACTACAATATGCTACTAGCATTCAATGAAAAACTACAATTTGCTACTAGCATTTAATGAACAACTACAATATGCTACTAGCATTCAATGAAAAACTACAATTTGCTACTAGCATTTAATGAACAACTACAATATGCTACTAGCATTCAATGAAAAACTACAATATGCTACTAGCATTCAGTGAACAACTAAAATATGTTACTAGGATTCAATGAACAACTAAAATATGCTATTAGCATTCAGTGTACAACTAAAATATGCTACTGGCACTCAACGAAGAACTACACTATGCTACTAGCATTAAGTGCACAATTACCATACGTTACAAGCAATCAGTGGATTACTAAAAAAACTATGCCACTAATATTCAGTGGATTATTAAAATATGCTGAGAACACTCAGTGCTCCTCTGTTGCTTGTTTTCAATGGAGTACTAGAAGTCAAAACGCCAACTTACTGGTAAACAAAAAATATAATGTTAACTGAACGGTCAAACGCTTGGCTTATGAATTTTGGGATTTTTTCCATATGCCCCTGAGTCCATTAAACTCTAATGGCTTCCTAGCATTAGTTTGGGAAAGAAAGGGCGGTTGGTCATTGTGCTGGCCACATGACACCCTCGTTAACAAAACATATGACCGCTCTAGTCATTACGTGAGGTTCCATTAGCAGCTGCTGCTGTTCATTTTTTGAAACAAACAACTAGCTACCCAAGGGCCATAATCTTACAGGGAAAACAAATACGGGTGGCGGGGGGGGGGGGGAGCGAACGGAAGACAAGTTATTAAAAAAAAAAAGATGACTGTGTGAGCTGGTCAATCTAAGCTTCTTTCAGGGTACTGGACCTTACAGAGATAATATTACCCCCAGTAAAGGATTGACAAGTAGAGACTGAGGCTTTGTTTTCTTTAGGGAACTAATGATAAGCAAAAGATAGACACTAAAAAACAAGCACACAAGAGATTGACACAATTTAGATATAAGAACACAGGAGACGGACACATTTTTAAATAGGCATACAGGAGACGGAAACACTTAGAAATAAGCACAGAGGAGACGGACACACTTAGAGATAGGCACACAGAAGACGGATACACTTAGAGATAGGCACACAGGAGACGGACACACTTAGAGATAGGCACACAGAAGACGGATACACTTAGAGATAGGCACACAGGAGACGGATACATTTTTAAATAGGCACACAGGAGATTGACACACTTTAGATATAAGAACACAGGAGACGGACACATTTTAAAATAGGCACACAGGAGATTGACACACTTTAGATATAAGAACACAGGAGACGGACACATTTTGAGATAGGCACACAGGAGACGGAAACACTTAGAGATAAGCACAGAGGAGACGGACACACTTAGAGATATGCAAACAGGAGACGGACACACTTAGAGATAGGTACACAGGAGACGGACACACTTAGAGATAGGCACACAGGAGACGGATACATTTTTAAATAGGCACACAGGAGATTGACACACTTTAGATATAAGAACACAGGAGACGGACACATTTTGAGATAGGCACACAGGAGACGGAAACACTTAGAGATAAGCACAGAGGAGACGGACACACTTAGAGATATGCAAACAGGAGACGGACACACTTAGAGATAGGTACACAGGAGACGGACACACTTAGAATTAGGCACACAGGAGACGGATACATTTTTAAATAGGCACACAGGAGATTGACACACTTTAGATATAAGAACACAGGAGACGGACACATTTTGAGATAGGCACACAGGAGACGGAAACACTTAGAGATAAGCACACAGGAGACGGACACACTTAGAGATAGGTACACAGGCGACGGACACACTTAGAGATAGGCACACAGAAGACGGAAACACTTAGAGATAGGCATACAGAAGACGGATACACTTAAAGATAGGCACACAGGAGACGGACACACTTAGAGATAGGCACACAGAAGACGGAAACACTTAGAGATAGGCATACAGAAGACGGATACACTTAAAGATAGGCACACAGGAGACGGACACACTTAGAGATAGGCACACAGGAGACGGAAACACTTAGAGATAAGCACAGAGGAGACGGACACACTTAGAGATATGCAAACAGGAGACGGACACACTTAGAGATAGGTACACAGGAGACGGACACACTTAGAGATAGGCACACAGGAGACGGATACATTTTTAAATAGGCACACAGGAGATTGACACACTTTAGATATAAGAACACAGGAGACGGACACATTTTGAGATAGGCACACAGGAGACGGAAACACTTAGAGATAAGCACAGAGGAGACGGACACACTTAGAGATAGGTACACAGGAGACGGACACACTTAGAATTAGGCACACAGGAGACGGATACATTTTTAAATAGGCACACAGGAGATTGACACACTTTAGATATAAGAACACAGGAGACGGACACATTTTGAGATAGGCACACAGGAGACGGAAACACTTAGAGATAAGCACACAGGAGACGGACACACTTAGAGATAGGTACACAGGCGACGGACACACTTAGAGATAGGCACACAGAAGACGGAAACACTTAGAGATAGGCATACAGAAGACGGATACACTTAAAGATAGGCACACAGGAGACGGACACACTTAGAGATAGGCACACAGAAGACGGAAACACTTAGAGATAGGCACACAGAAGACGGAAACACTTAGAGATAGGCACACAGAAGACGGAAACACTTAGAGATAGGCACACAGGAGACTGACACACTTAGAGATAGGCACACAGGAGACGGACACACTTAGAGATAGGCACACAGGAGACGGACACACTTAGAGATAGGCACACAGAAGACGGAAACACTTAGAGATAGGCACACAGGAGACGGATACACTTAGAGATAGGCACACAGGAGACGGACACACTTAGAGATAGGCACACAGGAGACGGATACACTTAGAGATAGGCACACAGGAGACGGACACACTTAGATATTGACTTGATTGAACAATTTCTCAGCTCTAGGGTGACCAGCCAATAACATGGTGCATCGCACAGCTCACGTCTAACAAGACTGATTTCTGTCTCTCATTGCAGTAGTGTTTGTATTCTCGGGATTGAAGATGGAGGCCCTGACAATTGAGACCTATGTCCATCTACTGAACTGAGTGACTCACGGCTAACTAAATCAGACGCCATAATCAGAGTACAGTAACATTACGTTGGACAAGAAGTCTACTCGTGTAGTAGGGGGTGTGGAAATAATGTGATCAAGTGTTAGCGAGATGGTGGACTATTCTCATTGAAATGGGGTTCCGGGAGGGGGGCGGTAAAGGGCGATCGCTCCCACCCCCGCAAATTAGTATACACAAATCAAATTAGTGTACAAACATATGAACTTTCTTAAGTTATATACTAATTATTTCAAGTTTAAACAATGTTTTGGTATGCCGCCCGCCCCTCTACTGGGGGTTTGGGCGTGGTGAATGAATCTACCGCCCTCCCCAATCTTAACTCTTCGGGTTGTAAAGGTGGAGGGGGGGGCGATTTAATTTTTGTGCAGAAATCACTGTTTGTTAAAAAAATTAGTGAAATATATATGCTCTATTTTGCCTTCTTTGATTCCCCCGCAAATGGTAAATGTCCTCATTAAATATAAAATGTAGAGATAGCACCGTATGTGATGAATCGTTTCAGTTCTTCCCCAACCTTCCCTCTGGTGACCTTTTGTATGTCCTTCTTCAGGTTTGAACAATAGTGATTTTGTGGCCTGAATTTTTGTTGCAATTATTGGAAGTAAGACTTTGGACAATGTAGAGTTCATAAGGAACGTGTGTGAGTGGAACAAATGAAGGAACGTGTGTGAGTGGAACAAATGAAGGAACGTGTGTGAGTGGAACAAATGAAGGAACGTGTGTGAGTGGAACAAATGAAGGAACGTGTGTGAGTGGAACAAATGAAGGAACGTGTGTGAGTGGAACAAATGAAGGAACGTGTGTGAGTGGAACAAATGAAGGAACGTGTGTGAGTGTAACAAATGAAGGAAGGTGTGTGAGTGGAACAAATGAAGGAACGTGTGTGAGTGGAACAAATGAAGGAAGGTGTGTGAGTGTAACAAATGAAGGAAGGTGTGTGAGTGGAACAAATGAAGCAACGTGTGTGAGTGGAACAAATGAAGGAAGGTGTGTGAGTGGAACAAATGAAGGAACGTGTGTGAGTGGAACAAATGAAGGAACGTGTGTGAGTGGAACAAATGAAGGAACGTGTGTGAGTGGAACAAATGAAGGAAGGTGTGTGAGTGGAACAAATGAAGGAAGGTGTGTGAGTGGAACAAATGAAGGAAGGTGTGTGAGTGGAACAAATGAAGGAAGGTGTGTGAGTGGAACAAATGAAGGAACGTGTGTGAGTGGAACAAATGAAGGAAGGTGTGTGAGTGGAACAAATGAAGGAAGGTGTGTGAGTGGAACAAATGAAGGAAGGTGTGTGAGTGGAACAAATGAAGGAACGTGTGTGAGTGGAACAAATGAAGGAAGGTGTGTGAGTGGAACAAATGAAGGAAGGTGTGTGAGTGGAACAAATGAAGGAAGGTGTGTGAGTGGAACAAACGAAGGAACGTGTGTGAGTGGAACAAATGAAGGAAGGTGTGTGAGTGTAACAAATGAAGGAAGGTGTGTGAGTGTAACAAATGAAGGAACGTGTGTGAGTGGAACAAATGAAGGAAGGTGTGTGAGTGGAACAAATGAAGGTGTGTAACAGATGAGATGAGCTTTCAGTCCAGATACTCCTTTTTTTCTTAGTCGCCTTTTGCCAATCTTAGTATTTTCTCTAGTCTAAACAAGTGTGGGCCTAGTACTCTCCTAACCAAATATTAAACTGCTTGAACTACACAACTTGGAATCGATTGTATTTGCAATTCATGTTTGAATATTTGACAAGTAAAAGCAATATTTAAAATGTTCTTATAATTTAAACATAATAATAATGTATCCACCAAGCCAACTCAACCCTTTTTGCGCGCGTCGAATTTCCCCCAGAGCGTTTCACCTGGCACTTCTATTGACGTCTTCTGCTGACCAAGACATGCCTATTACAAGAGGTGTCGCCATGACGTCTTCTGCTGACCAAGACACATGCCTATTACAAGAGGTGTCGCCATCAAGCTAATCTTACGATGACTATCTCAAATAAAGACAGCTACATGTGAAGCGATTGTTACATTTCAGTATCATTTCCCCTTACTATATTTTACTTAATTTGACCTGCCCTTTTTTAGGTTGGAGAATGAACTGTAGACGTATGGAGAATGCGTTAGAGCACTAAAAAGATTGAACCTCGCTGAGGGAGCTTACAGCGCTGCCACAGACTCCTAGCTTTTCAAGAGGAGGGGCACCTTTTTTATTTCCTGCTCTAAATCCTAAATAAATAAATATACCTTTGTGCTGAAATCACTGATCTAAATCCTAAATAAACAAATATACCTGTGTGTGTTTAAGGGTTTACATGGGGGGGAAAAATTGCACCTCCCCCAAAAGTTCTGGATCGCTAGTGTGTGTGTTTTATTTGGGGCGGTTTGACGGTTCTTTTTTTTCCAGAGTTTTTACTAACCGTTAAAGTATTTTAAGGTTTAAAAAAAAAAAGGGGGGGGGGATTCTACCGTTATTCGGACGGTGGAAACTAGATTCTGCATTCCAAGGTAGGTGTTGACCTGCTGAGACAGGGGAGAGAACACCAGCTAGCTTTTAGTGTGTGTGTGTGTGTGTGTGTGTGTGTGTGCTAAGTCGTCATTGTTTAAACCCACACCCATCATTTCAATGTCCCACTGCCTATCCAAATAAAGTGTGCTCTTTTTAATGGGCTCCCCCCCCCCCCAAAGCGCCATGCCATCCACTTGTTGGTCAAGACACAGGCTGTAGGTGATCAAGACCACTATCCCATTAGCTTAATGAACAAACAGTCTTAGCACCAGCAGGGATGGCTGTAATGGAGTTGACACAAAATATTAAACGCCAGCTTTAGCCATGCACCAGCACGAGGGCGGACAGTCAAAGACTTGACAAAAACGAGATTTATTTTTTCCATCCTTTGAAAAGTGTAAATTTTTTTGTACTCACTAATGAGTTTCTTGGGACATATGGCAAGAAAAAGGGTAGAAAGAAAAGACAACTCTTGGACAGTGTTCAGTAGGCCATGGTCACGTGCCAGGCACAAGCCAATGGAGACAGAAGAAAAGATCACAGGGTCAATTTTTCCAGCCAGTCAAGATGTGCCACAGGTTTGTGCAAAGATGTTCATCCCCGCAGCCCGCCCTCCAATCTGTTAGTGGCCAAACAAATGATGAGAAGCTAATTGAAGACGTTTGAAATAGGAAACTATGCTGTTCAGGCTAGAAGTAGTTGAGTTTAGAACACACCTATACTGTAGGATGGCAACAGGAACAGAAGTAAACAACACTATAACCTAATATTTCTTATGGAATCACAGCAACATTTCTCAATACTCATACAACAGACTCAATCCACTCATACAACAGACTCAACCCACTCATACAACAGACTCAACCCACTCATACAACAGACTCAACCCACTCATACAACAGACTCAACCCACTCATACAACAGACTCAACCCACTCATACAACAGACTCAACCCACTCATACAACAGACTCAACCCACTCATACAACAGACTCAACCCACTCATACAACAGACTCAGCCCACTCATACAACAGACTCAACCCACTCATACAACAGACTCAATCCACTCATACAACACACTCATACAACAGACTCAACCCACTCATACAACAGACTCAACCCACTCATACAACATATTCAATCCACTCATACAACATATTCAATCCACTCATACAAAAATTGCCTTCAGTGTTCCAACACAGTCCCAAAAACATTTTATTCAAATATTCTCTCCTTTGTCACGGCAGATTATTTGGTTTTGTTGGACAACATAATATGTCACGACACAAAATATCACGTGGACAACATAATATGTCACGACACACAGAATATCATGTGGATAACATAATATGTCACGACACACAGAATATCATGTGGACAACATAATATGTCACGACACACATAATATCATGTGGACAACATAATATGTCACGACACACAGAATATCATGTGGATAACATAATATGTCACGACACACAGAATATCATGTGCTACAAAAGATTTAATCCCAACAAACTTAGTTGGTGTCATAAAAAAGTTGATAGTTGTACGCTACTTGACAAAAGAGTGGACAGTTGTATGCTACTTGACAAAAGAGTGGACAGTTGTATGCTGCTTGACAAAAGAGTGGACAGTTGTATGCTGCTTGACAAAAGATTCGCACAAAATATTTCCTCTAATGTCCTCCATCGATGCAACAGAACAGATTCTATTCCAAGTCAGACAACTTTTATCCACAGTTTAAGATTCTGTCTAGTGTCACATTCAGACTTACTACACACTTGCAATAGATTCGACCCCCAGTCCTAACACATCTATACAATGGATTCTATTCTTCGGCCATACAACTCATGACAGATTCTAACGGCAAAGAGAAAACTCCACTGTCAAGTGACCTGATTTCCACTTTCACACATTTAATCCTCACTAGATTCTCAAAGGAAAAAAAATCATTAAAAGGAAATGTAAGAGCAGACGATGAGTTCGAGAGAAACACACACACACGAGAAGTGCTCAGGTCCAGTAAAGAAATGTAAAGAGACTACAGGCTAAAACCACAGTGACAACCTCTGGCCAACGTGTGTGTTTGATCATTATTTAAAACAACAAAAGGCATGTTTTCAACGGGAAGGGAGGCTAATCATAACGGAAAGACCAATCCCCCATCAGTGGCGCTCCAGAGAATAGAGTCCTCCTCTAGTGGAGAGGCAGAACAAAGCAAGCGGCACAGGGGCGATGTCACTCTGCTGGGCTCACACACAAAATTGAAAATGGCGGATTAAAGAAAAGAAATGTTGTCTTTAGGGGGGTTGAAAAAGAAAACTTAGGGCAGATCAAGCTGAAAGGGGGGGGGGTAAAATCTTTGGACCAACTAATGGGCGGAATTTAGATTACTTTTACTGGTAAAATTCTTCAAAACATAGATTTAGAAGTTACATAATGTATAACACTCACAAATTGTACACAAAGTTAAATGTAAATCTACAAACATTAAGTACACATCTATACCAAACAATGTACAGACTACGTACAATTGTGTAAGAGTGAAAATAACAATGTTCACATGTAGACAAATATGTACAATTGAGTGGACATTTAGACAAGTGTAGTCATGTAGACAAACATGTACAATTAAGTGGACATTTAGACAAGTGTAGTCATGTAGACAAACATGTACAATTAAGTGGACATTTAGACAAGTGTAGTCATGTAGACAAACATGTACAATTAAGTGGACATTTAGACACGTCTTAGTGTACACATGTAGACAAACATGTACAATTAAGTGGACATTTAGACAAGTGTAGTCATGTAGACAAACATGTACAATTAAGTGGACATTTAGACAAGTGTAGTCATGTAGACAAACATGTACAATTAAGTGGACTTTTAGACAAGTGTAGTCATGTAGACAAACATGTACAATTAAGTGGACATTTAGACAAGTGTAGTCATGTAGACAAACATGTACAATCAAGTGGACATTTAGACAAGTGTACACATGTAGGTAGTAGAAAACACCAAGACACAGCAAGGAGATATCAATCTGTAACGAGCAGTCATGGCCAGTAGTGTACCATTGGGTCCTCTGCATTGCAGTCATGGCCAGTAGTGTACCATTGGGTCCTCTGTATTGCAGTCATGGCCAGTAGTGTACTATTGGGTCCTCTGTATTGCAGTCATGGCCAGTAGTGTTCCATTGGGTCCTCTGTATTGCTTGCATAGACTATTATTTAATAAATATTCTGCATATAAATATTTCCCAACGTTGTTTTATGCAAGGGGTATAACTTTGGAAATAAAATATTTGATTTCATTCAACTGCAGTTATCTACCATATAAGAGAGAAGAGAATAGTGCAGACAGAGACGTTGTTCAACTGCACTGAAATCTAGTGCATATCAGCTACACTGAAATCTAGTGCATATCAGCTACACTGAAATCTAGTGCATATCAGCTACACTGAAATCTAGTGCATATCAGCTACACTGAAATCTAGTGCATATCAGCTACACTGAAATCTAGTGCATATCAACTAACTGATTTAAAAAAGTAGAAATCTGAAAGAAAACGAAGTTGGGAATTATTTATATGCAGAATATTTATTAAATAATAGTCTATGCCATGGGCGTAGCCAGGATTTTTTTCGGGGGGGGGGGGGATCCCGGAAAAAAATTATATATATGTGTGTGTACATAATTAATCTTTATTACATTCTGACCCTTTCGGAAGACGTTTATTGTGCCCTAGAATAGGTTCTTCCTGGAATTAGTGGAAATCTTGTAGACTCCCCGCCCTTGCTACCAAGGGGGTCTGGGGGAGCTCGCAGTGTTCTCCCAGATCGGGGCGAAGCCCCGCCGCCGAGCACTATTTCTGGTACTGAAAGCCAACAAAATACATATTCTGAGGTATCTACAGTGCATTATCTTGCTATTAAAAAGTTTTATTTCAAAAACCTTATGTGTTATTCTTACTGACTTAGATCCTCTCGCACCGTTCGGCGCATTTTCCGGCAAGCTATTTCAATTCTTATTATGCGTAATTTATTTTGTCGGAGAACATGTCCCGCAAAACCTCATGTGACGCTCTGTCACAACCTTACTAAGGGTTCGACTCCCAGTTCGGCATATGATTGCTTTGATTTAGACCCGATCTCTATAACTGGCTCCTAAAATCAGTCTTAGCCATCTTTGTTGAGCCACATTTAGTGTTTTTCAATTTCGGCAGATGACTATTCACACTTTATTAATGGAGCCCAGCCACTGGTAGAAATTTGTAACCTCTCTTGACTAAGCTCTTGGAAATACATGCCTGTATTTCGCTTTAGATTTTATATCGCAAAGGAAAGTTTTATCGTCAAAATCATCTGTTGAGGGGTTTTAAAATAAAAAATCTCTGCAGTTTTTTTGTTTTTTTTTAATTCAAAACCCCATTTAGTTACGTCATAGAATTTGGTGACTGTAGTTTGCTTTAAAATAATATTAAAGAGAGAGGTTTTCAACTCAAAACGCTATGTAAGGGAATTTTAAACTCAAGACCATCTGAAAGGGTTTTAAATTTTTAAAAAGCCATCTAGAGGAGGGGGATTTAAACTCAAAACTCCTCATTAGCTTAGCTACGCTCAAAGAATTTTAGTGTGTAATTTGCTTCTTTTATATTGAAGAGGTATTTTTTAGCATCAAAACCCTCTGAAGAGAGATTTAAACTCAAATTCCCGTTTGGCTACGCTCATAGCATTTTGAGTGCGTAATTTGCTTTTTTTTTTTTTAAATATTGAAGAGGTATTTTTCAGCTTCAAACCTCGCTGGCAGGGGGTTTTAAACACGAAACCCCTTTGGCTATGCTCATAGATTTTATAGTGTGTAATTTGCTTTTTTTTATATTGAAGAGGTACTTTTTAGCTTCAAACCCCAACTGGAGGGGGTGAGGGTTAAACTCAAAACCCCTTTGGCTTTGCTCATAGAATTTTGAGTGTGTAATTTGCTTTTTTTATACTGAGAGGGGGTTTATCGTAATTTTTGGAGGCGGTTTTAAAGTCAAAATCTTCCTGAGCTGTTTTCTTGGAATTTGGGGATTGTCTTTTGCATTTTTTTATAGTTTTGTTGATAGAAGAGGGGGATTTAACTGCAAAACCCCTGGTAGGGGGGTTTAAACTCAAAACCCCCTGGTAGAGGGATTTGTATCTCAAAACACTCTGATAGGTTGTTTTTTTTTACTCAAAACCCCCTGGTAGAGGGTTTTTAACTCAAAACCCCTTCACCTAAAATAAACAAAATGCGGGGGGGGGGGGGGGAGTCATTTCGGGGGGGGGGGTTGAACCCTCAAAACCCCCCCCTGGCTACGCCCATGGTCTATGCAAGCAATACAGATGACCCAATGGTACACCACATGCCATGACTGCAATGCAGAGGACCTAATGGTACACTACTGGCCATGACTGCAATGCAGAGGACCTAATGGTACACTACTGGCCATGACTGCAATGCAGAGGACCTAATGGTACACCACATGCCATGACTGCAATGCAGAGGACCTAATGGTACACTACTGGCCATGACTGCAATGCAGAGGACCTAATGGTACACCACATGCCATGACTGCAATGCAGAGGACCTAATGGTACACCACATGCCATGACTGCAATGCAGAGGACCTAATGGTACACCACATGCCATGACTGCAATGCAGAGGACCTAATGGTACACTACTGGCCATGACTGCAATGCAGAGGACCTAATGGTACACCACATGCCATGACTGCAATGCAGAGGACCTAATGGTACACTACTGGCCATGACTGCAATGCAGAGGACCTAATGGTACACCACATGCCATGACTGCAATGCAGAGGACCTAATGGTACACCACATGCCATGACTGCAATGCAGAGGACCTAATGGTACACTACTGGCCATGACTGCAATGCAGAGGACCTAATGGTACACTACTGGCCATGACTGCAATGCAGAGGACCTAATGGTACACTACTGGCCATGACTGCAATGCAGAGGACCTAATGGTACACTACTGGCCATGACTGCAATGCAGAGGACCTAATGGTACACTACTGGCCATGACTGCAATGCAGAGGACCTAATGGTACACTACTGGCCATGACTGCAATGCAGAGGACCTAATGGTACACCACATGCCATGACTGCAATGCAGAGGACCCAATGGTACACCACATGCCATGACTGCAATGCAGAGGACCTAATGGTACACCACATGCCATGACTGCAATGCAGAGGACCTAATGGTACACCACATGCCATGACTGCAATGCAGAGGACCTAATGGTACACCACATGCCATGACTGCAATGCAGAGGACCTAATGGTACACTACTGGCCATGACTGCAATGCAGAGGACCTAATGGTACACTACTGGCCATGACTGCAATGCAGAGGACCTAATGGTACACTACTGGCCATGACTGCAATGCAGAGGACCTAATGGTACACTACTGGCCATGACTGCAATGCAGAGGACCTAATGGTACACCACATGCCATGACTGCAATGCAGAGGACCCAATGGTACACTACTGGCCATGACTGCAATGCAGAGGACCTAATGGTACACCACATGCCATGACTGCAATGCAGAGGACCTAATGGTACACCACATGCCATGACTGCAATGCAGAGGACCTAATGGTACACCACATGCCATGACTGCAATGCAGAGGACCTAATGGTACACCACATGCCATGACTGCAATGCAGAGGACCCAATGGTCAGGAGTGGACTGATAATAAGTCCATTAGTGCCAATGCCTGGTGGGCTGGCACCACTGCTGCCTAATGTTTGCTTTGAATGATAGATAGAATAGAGCCCATACAAGATTTTATATTTTCTTGTAAAATGGTACTATGTACAGTCTGACTGCCATGATTGATACTCATCAACCATATTGTAGAGATCTTTTTTAAAATAGTTTTTACAGTATTACACATTGTTTTTTTTAGAGTACTTAGTGTAATCTATGGTCACCCTCAACAGCAAGCTGCAAGGTGGCAGTAAGAGGGGAGGTCATTCCCTAAGGGCATGAAAATGTGGAGAAACAAAGAAGCATTATCAAACCTAAAGCTTAGATGCCTCTAGAACAGGGGTGGGCAAATTACGGCCAACGGCCCGCCAAAGTGTTTCATGCGGCCCGCGGACACCTAAAGAAATCAGGTGTGCCCACAAATCACACAAATATATAAAAAATGCAAATATATTAAAAAAATAAATAATGGTAATAACTATAGAAATTGAAACTTTTGATTCTTATCAGTTATAATGAAGTGGCTAAAGAAACATTGTCTCTAAACGTCATTCTAAAAAGTTTAAAGTAAAAACGATGATTATTTTAAATGCCAATAATTCGAAAAATTCCGTTTAAGACGCAAGTTCACGCCAGTATTTATTCAGTGCTATGAAGAACTGTGTTGAAAGTGATGGGTTGGCTTGTACAAGATGGCAAGGGTAAAAACTGATGGAGCTCATGCTAAGACTGAGAAAAACGAGCTTTTTAATAAAATAAAGAACGATTTCCCAACCATAAACTAGTAACGGGAAAGTTTACATTTACACAAAGCTGCATTGACAATCTAATATAAATAGAAAGACATTTAAATCTCAAATTTTTGACATAGGGCCGGCCTATGGTGTACGATTGTTGGGGCCTTGTACAAGACTTTTATTCTATTATGTATATGTATATAATTTTTTTTTATTTATGTGGCTCCCCCATACCCCAAATTTTTTTAATGCCGCCCTCAATAGAAAAAGGTTACCCACCCCTGCTCTAGAATTTCTGTACCTTGAAGTAAAGGGAGATAGGCAATGTAAGATAAGGTAAAACAATATTCCTCCATTATTATTTCCCCTGTCAGTAACTATTAACAGTTTGATTTCAATGAAAATACTTACAATATATTGAGTTGCATCTGCCTTCTGATGAGTGCATTCTTTTTGTTGACTAACTGAAACCATTCTTTCATCAAGGACTCTTCTAGACCTTTGTTTTTACCTGCCACAAAAATCAATAGAATGACTTTACAAAACTTTCAAAAGACACAACAGAAAGTCTTCAAAAAAAAAATCCTTTCCATAATTATATCTGATAGATATTAAGTTTAGGACTGAGATCTATTGTATCATGAAATCTCCACTCTTTCCAATGTCCATGTTGTCTAGATTCCAACTCCTACAAAATTCTTTACATTTCTACTAGTCTGAAACTGAGGAAACACTCCATCATAAGGCATCAGGTTGGGGATCCTAGAGAGCAATGGTTCCCAAACTGTGTTCTGTGGAAACCTAATGTTCTGCAAGACCTGGTTAGTTGTTCCACAGACAACTGGAATAGTTAAATAGTCGGGCACTATGTAAATTTATCTCTCTAAAAAAATAAGCTAGGTGTTCCGCTAAATGTGCAAAGCGCTCTGTTATGGAAAAAGTTGAGAAACACTGCTATAGAGTCCTTATACATATAAGGAAAGACAATCCATTAAAGCCAAGTTGGTGATCCTATAGTCACTAAACATCTAAGGAAAGACAAACCTTTTTCCATAACATTGCGAAGTCTCCCTTCAAGCTCTGAAGCTTTGGCATCAATCTGAAGCTGTTCATGCTCCAGGGAGTCCAGCTCACTCTTAACATACTGATTAGTGTCTTGAAGGTTCTGTCAATGAAACATAAGTCACAATTACCAAAGAGCTAGAAATAAGAGCTTTATCTTAATAGATGATACTTACTCTGTCTATGGAATGATACCAATCAAATGGATGGAGCCATGGCAGTAGTTGAACGCTGGGAATAAGGCAACAAGAAAAAGAAGAAAGAAAAAAAAAAGGGAGGAAGATGGGGGCGTGTCTTTAAGGTTTTTTTAAAAAAGGGAAATCTGGGAAAAGAACCTCTTGAATTATGCTATTTCAATGACTTTAGACAGAGTTATCTGTTCTCTCTAAATGTTAGTTATCTCTATTCTTTTTAATGTAAAATCTAACAGTATACATTAAATTAGCGTATGTGACTTCTTGAGACAGTTGAATACAGTTTTCATTCACTATTGCACTCACACTCATGCACACACAGCATATATATCTCTCTTAAAACGTGTGTGTTCTCAATACATTGGTGAAAGGTATATATGTAGAAGTTATACAGAAAGATGACAGCTGCTGTCCAGAAGCTTTATTAGATCAAGCAAATTAAAGATATACAAGTTGTTTGACCAATGGGCTACAACATGCTGATCCTATCAACACACTAGAAACATGCAACCCGTCCAATACACTGCACACAAGTCAGTGGACACAGAATGGAGCAACATACAAGTCAGGGGAGTATAACTCTTAGCAATTGGTTCACAGCAACACACAAAAAAAATAACACCTTCACAAAATTGAATTATGTCAATGAAAACTCTCAACATGTTCAGACAGCAGATAATCAAAATGAAATAGATTTCTTTCTAAACCTTGTATGCAATTTAGTCCCAAAAGGTGATGCAAATGAAAACAAAAACTGCAGCATGAACTGATTTAGGCAGAACATCCATTTTTTTTAAATTTCATGTGAGCATAAAATCATTAAATTTAAACAAAAAATGGCCTTAATGTAAAAGAAATTAAAGCTTTTTGCTAAATCTGAATGAATGTTTTGTTTGAGTTTGCTGTCTCTGTGATAGCAATGCACTAGCTCCAATTTCTAAGGTTCCAGGTGAAAAAAATGTAAGCTTTTTGAAAGCAGCTAGAGCTTTATATGTTCTGATCAAATACAAATCCAAGTCCTGGCTCTACCAAACCATCTGCATGGCTCTGAGACAGAGAATGACTATAGCAAAAGTGCCTAACCTCCATAAAGGGTAATGTCAAGGCTACTCAAGAAAGAATGAGATTCTCCTGATGGTAAAGAGTTCTTGTTTGGAGGCTGTAGTGGGTGAAGCCCCTGACCTATATGGTGATGACCAAAAGTTTCAATTAGCTCAAACATAACTTGTTCAAGGAGTGAAGCACAAGAGTGATGCAGTGTCAGCATATTTCTTACTAGCCTTTGAAGAAAGAAGCATGCATTGAAAAGAAACTCCAAAGTCCAAAGTGATAATGAACTAGCAGAAACAGCTGCTTCTGTATAACAATATGGGTCATGAGAACCTTGATAGTTCTGCTCATCTTAGGACTTGAAAACATTGTGTCAATGAATGCTGGAAATCAGCTTTTCTCAAGTAGCACTGGAAGTCCATATCTATATATATATGCAGTGTTGATTGGAAACAATTGGAACATGTATTGTTTGTTTCAATGTACAGACATTTCTCAAGGAGTCTAGATAGTTTCAAATGTAATTGTAACATTATATTATGATCTTATGGGAAGTCATAACTTTCCTTTAAATGTTTTGAAAAGAATGATGCAATATTGTCTTTATATAGGAATGATGTAACATTGCCTTTAGATAGTGGAATGGTATCATATTATCCTAGATAGGAATGATGTAATTTTACATGTCTTAGATTGGAATGATGTAATTTTACATATCATCTTAGATTGGAATGATGTAATATTGCCTTTAGATTGGAATGATTTAATATTGTCTTAGGAATGTATGTAATATTTCTTTTAGATTGGAATGATGTAATATTTTCTAAGATTGGAATGGTGTAATATTTTCTAAGATTGGAATGATGTAACATTGTCTTAAGATAGGAATGATGTAATATTGTCATTCCTTGAAATGTTAGTACACACATTTAAACCCTATTCAATTAGTTTTCATTGACTATGTTTGTATAGAAAAGCAGTTTTCTCTTTGTTCCTTAAGAGCAAAATTCCAACTCTGATTAATGTCACGAGCATCAAAAGTTTTGTATTAAAACCTAGCAAGACCTTCAGACAGCAAGACCTTCAGACAGCAATACCTTTAGACAGCAAGACCTTTAGAGACTGTCTAAATAACAAGGAAGAAATGTAAATCTACCAGTCAACAACAACTCTAGCCCCAATGGAACCTCAATGTTAATCCCAGGCAATAGGCTCTATTTTAAGTTTTCTTTTGGGTTTCAATGGATTCATGACATCATTTTGTGTACACACATCAAAGAAAGAGAAAGCATTGGATTGTTTGGTTCAAGACCAAGTCAGTGATAAGGACTTGGTGGGAATACTTATCAATCATTGGTTCATTACAAAAGTAAACACAAAAAACAAAAAAGTTTAATTGAAAATATTTTTAAAAATTTCTATTGTTTGTATTTTTCATTTATTTTGACAGATTTTAGGGTTATGGCATCACACAAGTAAACCTCATAATAATGTCAAATTCCTGAGTACTAATTATACTGACATGAAATGTTCGTGTAATTTAATGTATTTTTAATATAATGTATTTGTAATAATTACCAAAATTAGTAAATGATTTAGTATTCTTATTAAGGATAATTGTACAGGAATATACTTGGTTAGAAACAGTTAATCAACTTAAAATAAAAATGGCTTCAATATTCAAACATTTTAGATGTCTTTAATATAATGACAAATCCTGAGGCCTAGCTAAATCTCAAATTTCCTCCTTAATGTTCAAATATGAGAAAATAAATGATTAAAAAAAAATTCAGAAAAGAGATGAACTAATTATATATTTTTTTCTTTTTTTTTCTTATGGGAAGGGAAATTAAAGTTATACTTTATACTTGTTTTTATAGAAAGTTTACTTCACATAATTAGTGTTAGTGAAATTACAAAATTTTATGGTAGTATAATTTTATTATTTAGTATTGATTATTTTGAGAATATCAGAATTATTAAGGAATGTTTGAAATCTTGCTAATGTTTCTTAGGTGACCAATGAATTATTGAGCTAGCTACTTAGAACTCTGATATGGGGATAGAGACCAAATGCAAAATCTGCTCTAACTGCTCATCTTGAATCTAGAAATGCTACAGTTTATATGTTGATGTGCTAAGAAATATGGTCTGATCTGAGCACTGGTCAATACAGTAGTATAGTAGCCAACACTCTAAAATTGGACAAAGACAAAAGTAATGTTAGGTATCTTGAGTACTGGGTCAAAACAAGAAATGACCAGAACTCTAAAATTGGACAAATACAAAAGGCTAGAAAGCAACAAAAAAAAAATAAAAGAAAGAATTAAAGCAAAAAAAAATTACCAGTTCTTTCTGCTGGAAAATAAACAAACATTTCAGTCAAATAAATGAGTGCATGGCTACTAAGTGACAGGATACAATGAGACCAACCAAAAATGAAATATTACAATGATTTGAATGGGACCATTAAGATATAATGATAACTTATATATCACTCTAAAGTGTATTGAACCAAACATAACTGACTTTATTACAGTCATCTGCGTTTGGTCAGATGATACGTTATATTGACATTTATTGGTCCAGTTCAATAATTCATAAGCTACTATGATTACTATAAGTGTTTTGTCCACTATTTCTTTTGGAGCCAAAATCAGAAAAGGAAAAATCTGTAAGAGAGAGAGAGAGTGTGTGTCTGTCTGTCTGTGGGAGGGGGGGGGGTTAAGGACATTTAACATATATTTTCTAATTCTTCAAATCAGTGAAGAAACAAGAGGCAAACATTGTTTTTTTACTCAGCTCACAAAGAAATACATTTTCTCCAAACTTATATGATATATATATATATATATATATATATATATATATATATATATATATATATATATATATATAATATATATATATATATATATATATATATATATATATATATATATATATATATATATATATATCTAATATATAAAGTAGACTGTTTGGCGTATGTATGTATGTATGTATGTATGTATTCCCCATATAGAAATAAAAACCGCTTGACCAATCTTGATAAAACTTGGCAGAAATATTCCTTTGGTACCAAGTTAGACCGTAGTGTATGTACTGTGGCCCTAAAACAAACTTAAGACCCTCAAAAAAAAAACCCAACTCTATTACAGCTATAGTATTTTATGGATCTAGGCCATGTTTACAATGTTGACATGAGAAAAGATTGAAAGGATTTTGATCTAGATCTAATTTTAAGATCTAAACTTTGCACTTATAGTTTTTTTTTGACACATGAAAATACAAAATATAGTTTATTGATTTCATTATTTAATAAAATTAACCTTCAAATTTGTGTTTCAAAAGCATTTTTACATTAATTCGTTATTTATATCTGCGAATTTAGATATCCTGATGCACATTCTTTCATTAGACATTACCAAACGGTTACACATTAACACATCTCTCTAATGAGTCTATTCCTAGATCTAAAACTCTTATTGAACTCTTAGATGATAAAACTTCTTTTATATACTTTAACACATAAACATACAAAATCAAGTCTATTCGTTTCAAATTTTAATCAAATATATGTAGGCCTACAAGCAACTGTTTTAATTTGAAAAAATGGATTTAAGTAGATTAGCTATTTTGATTTGATTCATACTATTTTTACATTAACACATTCGCTTTATGTATTACATTATTATTTTGTTTAAATGTTTTAAAAACACTCTCAGTGACTATATCGACAGTAATACGCAAATAAAGACACGCGGGTCACGGGTAAAATATGTCTATTATATATATATATATATATATATATATATATATATATATATATATATATATATATATTTCTAATTCAATAGCTAAGAAATTCAATGAGGCTTTAGCTCTTGTGACTTAGTTGAGTTCTCCCTATTGCCACAGCAGCCAATGGAAGTCTGTAGCTTGTCTCTCATTAAAGTGCTGCCTCAAACTTTGTTGACATTCAATAGCACACCAAGATAGAGACTGCAGCATACAACCAACACCTATAGAACTTCCTGGGCCAAGCTTTCAGTACAAAAGTGAAGACATATTTGTAGGAGCACAACTTTTTTTGTTCAAGCTCCAATTGAAATCACAAAACAGTCGCTGATTATTTTCTTGCATTTCTCTTCAAAAAGTAATTAGAAATGCACAATTTAATTGGCTGGTATTTGTAATTACAGTAAGATACAATTGTGACAAAAATATTTTTTTATACACAGGTCTGTAAGGTTGAGCAATACCATACAAAAAAAACTAGACTTGGTGGTGATTGTGTTGCTATTTGTTATGTGTTGCTGAGTCTGAAAGTCTGATATATGTTATGTGTGTGTGTGTGAAAGTCTGCTATAAATTGTGCATCAAAAACAAAGAACTGAGTTCAGACTATAGATTATCTTCATTCTCATCTAGGCTACAATGCCAAATGGGTGAAAGAAAGTATATGGCTCTTCAGATGATGCAGTTTTAAAAGACAAATAGTCTAATGGTACAAATTATTTTCATCTACAGAAACTATCCATATTCATGTTTGTACATTGCACCTCTAGGGTAACTCTACTGGTTACATATAGAAAACCTTTTTTTTCCAATTAGTCTGTTTAATTTATTTTTTTCTTCTGAAGAAACCAAATTTCAACCATTCAGCAATACTCTAAACAAATGCACATCCAATGTGTCTTAAACTTAAAGAAAAGCAAAAGTAATATTTCTTTCCTTGAAGTACTTTTTGGGCATGAAAACCATTCTATGAACACAACAGAAATATTTCCATCATAAAAGTGACCACATCAACAAGTTTAGCATGTCATTATGTTTGCTAGTTTGTTCCTAAGCTGGATGATCCAAACTTACTTCATCAGTCAATGGTAGATCTAGTTCAGTATTCTCTTCATCACTGGATGGAATGCTTTCTGACAATAAGAAACAATATCATTTTAATTCAAATCTAATATGCATTAAAAATGTTTTGTGATCACAAGACTAAAGGCTAGCAGAATTTAAAACTAATTTATTCTTCAATACTTGTGGGATGCGTGGTGGAGAGGCTAAGTATGCTTGAACTTGGCTTGGCTACCTATGAAGGGGCCTCGAGGTTCGACACCCAACTCAAGCAGAGTTGTGTTTACTGAGTGCCTAAAGGTAGCACTGAAAAACCTTCTCCCAGATACCCCCTTCCCCCACCGGTCCACAAATGAGATTGGACCATAGCGATTGGACCTGAGCATGCTATAAGCATAAAAGTAGCGCTATATAAAGCTATACTTTAATTTTTAATTTTTAAATACCTTAATATGAAAGGATTCTGATAGGGAGCAATAGAGACTCATGTTGGACATTATTATCACAACACTGTCATTATAAATGTCAAAGCATCACTAAATGAATGAATAAATGTCTTATTTTCTCTTTCGGAGGCGCGGTGGCTGAGAACTTAAAGCGATTTGCTTCCAAACTGGGGGTCCTAAATTCAAATCCTGATGAAGATTGGGATTTTTAATTTTGGGATCTTTGGGCTCCTCTGAGCCCACACAGCTGTAATGGTTACCTGACATTAGTTTATGGAAAAGTAAAGGCGGTTGGTCGTTGTGCTGGCTGTCATTCTATTTTAGTATTTATCTGACACCTGTCATTCTAGTTTTGTATTTATCTGACACCTGTCATTCTAGTTTTGTATTAGTTTGTTTTCAGACAGATAATCCTTATTGAACTTCTAATATAGAAACTGGGCTGTTGAGTCTACTGAATACATAACCTCCCTAGGTGATGAAAGATAAAGCTTTTATTCTGGGTTCTGATGCTTGAAGTTTTTTTTAGAAAACATGTGTTCACGGAGAGCACAAGGAATCAAGAATGAAATGCTTTTTTTTTTAGCATAAGCAAAAGTTTTTCTTTCATAAACAAACTCCTTCAATGTCCCTGATTTTTTCATTCTTTGAATTTAGGCTTTCATAAGTAATGGTAACTTAAGATCTGTCTACTTTCTGTAACTCAAATGTTTGTTGAAAGGTACTTTTAGAATGGTTAACTACACTCAAACTCAAATGTTTGTTGAAAGGTACTCTTAGGCTGGTTGACTACACTCAAACGTTTGTTGAAAGGTACTTTTAGACTGGTTGACTACATTCAAACTCAAATGTTTGTTGAAAAGGTACTTTTAGACTGGTTGACTACACTCAAATGTTTGTTGAAAGGTACATTTTGACTGACATTTTTCAACCGATAGTTTTTGTTTTTATTATAAAAAATTTACTGAATGAAGAAATATAATTACCTTGCATTTCCTCAAAATCTTTAATAACAACAGCTGGTAAGCTAGACAATTTTGGTGTAGCTAGGGAGAGTTTCTTCAATTGAGGCTCTGGATGTTTTTTGACAGGGCTAACAGGTTCTACAAATGTGGGATAGAATATCAAAGTGTTCATTTAGAAATATTTGACAAAGACTAATGATTATAATAGTTTTAGTTTTATATTCGTCTTGTTTTCTGCTTATTTAAAACCTACACCCATGATGTCAGACACTTTAGTCTACATCAATGATGTCAGACACTCTACATCAATGATGTCAGACACTCTACACCCATGATGTCAGACACTCTACACCAATGATGTTAGACACTCTACACCCATGATGTCAGACACTCTACACCAATGATGTCAGACACTCTAGTCTACATCAATGATGTCAGACACTCTATATCAGTGGTCTTCAATGGTGGAGATATCGCGCCCTAGGGGGTGTTTTCGAGATTTTGGGGGGTGCTGAGAGCCAAAGGGGCGGTAGGGGGGCGCTGGGCACAAAATGGAGCTCTAAAGGGACGCTGGGCATAAAGGCAGAAAGAAGAAACTAAAGGTGCTCTGAAACAGAACAAATTTTAAAATTCTTCAACATTAAAGCTGGGAAACTAAATATAGACAAATTATAGTTAACTTGCTTCTAATTTAAGAACAGAAACAGCGTTAGAAAATGAGTTCGGGAATCCCATTTTCTATTTTTAAATTCTTACTTCTTTTACTGTGATCGGAGAGTATTTATTGTCCTTGGATCTTGCGCGTAAAAAGTTTAAGATTTGATCAACAAACTAGGTAATACGCCTTTTAGATTATATCTAGATATGTTAATATATTGATATTAAAATATTAATTGCAAAAAACATTAAAGGTAACATTTAATAGAATAATTTAACTTTTTAAAAACAAAAAACATTGATACAATGTTTTTACGAAAACTCACTGGGATGTCATGTAATATTTCCTTGAGATTTAGTGAATTGCCACTAGAAAAAAAGTAAGTTCTACTTTGATGGCATTTTCAGATGATAATAAATGACAATTATTAAACATCTGTTACTGACGTTCAAATTGAGTTGCATGAAAAAATAGATTTACAAAACTATGTCTTCAGTAAAAAGAATGTAAACATAGGAGGCACACAGTGGCGTAGCTAGGGTGGGGGGAGGGGGGGGGAGATTGAAAATTAGTGCTTTTTTAATTAATTAAATTAAATATTACGCAAAATGCAGTGACCCCCAAAGATGTCAAGCCCCCTGGACCCCAAACGATGGAAATTCCTAGCTACACCTCTGGAGGCACAACAGAGATGTGGCTGCATTTAAATGTTTCAGTAAAATTCCAAAACTGTGGTCGAAATTGGAATTATGTTTTAGCTTTTCAACATACATGGGTAACCTAGATTTAGTGCGTAACAAAGTTAATGAATAAGCAAAGAAAGAGACTGGATGTACCCACTAGAGGAGACCTTCGCCTTGCTTTGGCTAATTTAAAGCTTGAAATTTCTAATATGGTCAGACTGCAGGAGGCACAAGGTTACCAATAGCTTAATTTCATTTTGTAGTGAATTCAGCAATAATAATATTTATATTAAAAAGTAAATCTAAATTTACAATTAAACCTAAAAACAGTAGGCCCTAATATTCCAAAATTTTAACGGAGACTATTCTTAGGATTTGAAAGTCTTTACAATTAATTTTTGTGTGTAATCACTGCAAATTATTTAAATAATTTTTGCATAATGATAATATTGCCTGTTTTTGCCTTTAATTCCGAAGATTACGGCTGAGTCCAGTGTTTCACATAACTAAGCAAACCCAACTGCGACCTACATATTTTCCCGAATTTTATGCAGACAAAGCTGTTGTATGCTGGCTTTTCTTTGAGTATCAAATGTTTGTCCCGCAGTTTTTGTAAGAGCTCTCAAACTGTTTCGCTCAGAGGCTATCTGCTGCAAGAGAATGCTGCCAGATACTTTCCTCTATGCCAGTGAGAGCGAAATGGCGCCTAAATAAATCTTTATAGCGCTCACGGGGGAGGGGGGCACCTCTGTCACTCAGTCCTCCTCAAAGCTCGTCAGTCATAGGCCAAGGAGTTCACAACAATCGCCATTGGCATGCGGTCGTCTCCCAAGCGGGATAAGTGTTATTGACAGCATAAAAATTAATAAATAGATGATATTTTGTTTAAATTTGCCTTCTCACGCTTCTTTAACTGTTTTTCTTAGAGGGGGGCGCTGGCGGATTGTTGTAAAGAAAAAATTCGAAAAGGGGGTGGTAAGCCAAAAAAGGTTGAAGACCACTGCTCTATATCAATGGTGTCAGACAGAGTTTACATCAATGATGTCAGACACGCTACACCAATGATGTTAGACTGACTCTACATCAATGGTATCAGACAGACTCTACATCAATAATGTAAGACAGACTCTACATCGATGATAGACATTAAATCAATGATTTCAATGTTGTACTGTATGTGTAGTATTCCAATACGAATGTACAGTGCTCCCTTGTTTTCCCAAGACCACCAATGAAAATCAAAAGTACAGGAAAGATATTTTTCATGTATTTAATGAGTATTTGGACTTTCAAAACTCTTTATGTAATTTTCATAACCCTTTGCATTCAACAGTCATTCTATAATGTTTTTCATCTGAAACTAAATGTGATATCTTAAATCGAGTAATTCCTAAGTTGTGATTTAGTCAAAAGTAAATTTAAGGACATGAACAAAAACATATCATGAAAGTGAGAGATACTTGTAAATGATATATTTTGTCACAGGCCAAGTCTATTTTTTTTATATCAGGTGCTTTTAATTTACACACAATATAAGAAAATGATATTAAATCTAAACATTAAATAATAACATCTAGAATAACAAATGAACTTAAAAGAAGAGGAAAAGGATTTGTGAACTCTTCTTGGCTGACACTAAGCTAATACTAGCAAACAAACATAAGAGGAATTGATGACATTTGAATAGATTGAATTCAATCTTTCATGATTAACTTATTGTTTCCTTTAATATCCATGATATAGCGGCCATCTGCCCTCTTGAGAAAACAAAATGATAGTGAATCCTTGAGAGATGAAGTACAAACTAACGAGGGATTACTGTAATGTACTTTGTAATAGTTCAGTATCAAGGTGTCAATGTAGTCTGTCTATGAGGAGAGTATTTTGAATCAATAGAAACACTGTCAAGAAATGTAAATGCATGAAAATTTTGACATTAACTTGTATATGCAAGTTTAATTCTGCATGCAGAAGCCTAACCTTATGTTACTCAAGTGCATGCTAGTTAAAGAATCAACATGCAAACACTTTATACTACTGGCACTTCAAATGAAAAAAGTAAATCTTTTATCTTAATGACAATGCATATAATCTTATCTTATCTTATATAATACAGACGTTACTTCAAAAAAGAAGATGATTACGTCCTACGCGTCATGCATTTAGTCATGCATATTAACCAATGACTTAAATTCTGCCAAGTCACTGGTTTTCCTGGCTAGCTCAGGCAACCCATTCCATGCTCTAATAGCACTAGGGAAGAAGGAGTATTTGTACAAATTTGTCCTAGCATATGGGACGAGGAATGTGCCTTTATCTTTGTGTCTTTCAGAGTATTTTATTAAATTTTGTTTTTGTATTTGAAGATTATGGTTCAGTGTTTTATGTATGATTGCTACTTTACTTTTGAGCCTTCTGTCCTGAAGGCTTTCTAAATTTAGTGATTTTACTAAAGGTGTTACTCTAGTCAAATGTGAATATTCATTTGTTATGAATCTCACTGCTCTATTTTGTGTCTGTTCTAGTTTCTTAATGTTTTCTTGAGTTGAGGGGTCCCAAACAGAGGATGCATATTCTATTATTGGCCTAACCAAGGTTAAATAACATTTTAGTTTTATGTTCTTATTTGATTTATAGAAATTTCTTTTAATAAATCCTAATGCTTTGTTTGATTTTTTTGTAGTTTCATCAATATGTGGATTCCATGAAAGTTTTTCATTTATTATAACACCTAGGTATTTTGCGTTTTTAGTCTGTGTTACTGGTTTGCCATGAATAAGATAAGTGGAATTAATTTGTTTTAGTTTTTTTGTTACTCTTAACAACTGACATTTTTCTGGTTGGAAAGACATGCTCCAATTTGATTCCCATTTCTGTAATTCATCTAATTCTCTTTGTAAAATATCTGTGTCTTGTGTTGTTTTTATTGTTCTATATATTATGCAATCGTCTGGAAATAATCTGACTTTTGTTCCTGAACTAATGCAATTTGGTAAATCATTTATGTAAATTAAAAATAGTAGTGGACCCAAGACTGTTCCTTGAGGTACACCTGAGTTTACTGTTATCGGTGTTGATTTAGAGCCATTTATTATTACAGTTTGTTCTCTCCCTATCAGAAAGTCTTTAATCCACTGATGCAGTGGACCACTAATGCCGAAATATTTTAATTTTTTAAGCAAACTATATATATAATCATCCTAATGATCTACTTCTATATTTCCTATAGCATTCATTTGAACATCCTAGTTTATCATCTGTTGCATGTTATTCTTAACATCTGTGCATCTTATAAACATATTGTTTAAGTCTAGACTTCTACCAGAGTGCTTCATGGCTTAGCTTTAATGCTATTTTAATTCCTTCATATTTGACAGCAACAGATTTCAGATAGAAACAGTTCACAAACTTTGAGATGGGCTGCAGGAAAGAGGAAAGTTCTCAAGATCAAAAAAAGTTGCTGTGAATCTCCAGCTAACAAAAGAAAATATCTAGATAGAGTGACTCATAGCTAGATAAGCATATCCAATTAAAAGCCTGTAATGTTTATAAAGTGTGACTACAAAGCAAAATCTTAATGCAATATCATTCATTTCAGTTACAAACAACTTTGTGTAGAGATTTATATCTATCTACCAGTAAAAAAAATCTGTTTATAGTAATTATAAAACTAAATATGTTTTCAAAAATAAGTTTTTTTCAAGTTTGTTCATTCAATTTGTATGGATCTAAAGGTTAGTAATGAAAAAGTCTGTTGCCTATTGCCTTACCTTCAAAGTGCTTTATTAAAAATGAGTTTTTTTGCATATGTAATTTAAAAATTAAATGGTTCATTTTTAGAAAACAAAAAAGTAGCCGTTGCTTCAGATTTTCAATATCTTTTTGAGTTTTTTTTAGTTCTAAACAGGATGGACAAACAGACCACACAAATCTAATAGCACTATTCCCCATCCAGGAACTGGTAATAATAATAGTCTACAATAGAAAAAAAATTAACACTGAAGTACATCTATGACCATTCCAGCTGAAAATAGTGTTCTCTCTCTCTCTGTTTGGTGTATCTGTACTGGAAACACATTATATTCTGTACAGTAAATAAATAATGTACCAAACACAGGTCTTATTTTGTAAAAGTTGGGCTGAATGTTTATGTTTTGAAATTACTGGTTAACATTTAATTATGCAACTCATGCAAAAAAAATATAGGTCCACTATTGAGTTATTAGTTCAAGGACAGTTAAAAGAGAATTATATAAATGTATATTTTTAAAATGCATAAAATAAAAAGCATGCACAAAATTATTATTTTTTTTTTAATTTCTTCAAGGACGTTCAAAAATGTATAAATGAATGTATTGAAACAGAATGGGTGATTTTTTAAATAAATGGCTAAGTTTTGGGGGGAAAAGGAACACAACCTACCTGTTATGTGAACAAGTTTGGTTTCAATCTTCACTGTTTTCAAGGCTGCCAGGCCAGGGGAGATAATGCACAACAAAATTAAAACAAAAAAAGGGAACAAAAACTCCTAGAAAGTGTACTAGAGTAACACTAGGTTTGATTTGTTTTGATTTGGATTTTTTGGCTGAGATCAAATTCAAACAGAAAATGTTCATTCAATTCAATGACATTGAGACAATATTTAGATCCAAGCTAAACATCACAATATTGACAGGCAACATGGAGAGTGAGTGTTGACATTGCTCTATTAGTACTACACAATAAGTGAAACACCATTGTGACATCAACCAATCAAGTGCTTGTTAGTTATCTAATCAGTGATGCTGTGCTGGAGGGACATGGGCAAGTTTAGTAACTCAACTAGTCAATAAACTTTCTGTAATACCTCAGTTGAATTAAAAACAGATTTTCTTGTCATTTAATGACAGTAGTGGTTTCCAAACTTTTCATTTTATTTCCCAAAGGCTCAAAAGCTTTTTAAAAAATCCTTAGTAAAACCAATCAGGGTGACAGGTTGGAAACCACTAGATGGCTGGGAATAAATTCAACAAAAAGTGGGTGAACACAAGTACAGCCAGACAACCAGCCATAGTGATCATTAGGAAGCAACTGATGGTGATCAATTTTAATGGTGGATTTTTACAGTGAGATGAAAGGATTTGTAACAAAAAAAGGGGGTGTTATGATACCTAGAATGTTTTCAATGTAGACGTTAAACCAAACAGTACTGATAAAAATGTAAATAGTTACACAATATACTAACAACCAGATGCAGTGCCTACAAGTGGCTGTGTGGTTGTACAACTTACCTGTGGTGACTGCAGGAGGATGTACTACAGGTAACTCAGGTAACTTCTCACTAGCCCTAGTCTCTGCTATCAACTTCTTAGCCTGTTCCCTCAACCTTTTTTGTTTTTCATCATTCTAATAAGAGTTCACATCAATATTTTGAACATTCAATTGAGCTGAGACTAATCTAATAGACTATATATACATTTCATCAAAATATCAAATCATTGTAATTAATGCCATAAATCATATAGTAAACCTTGGGGAGTTATCACCTTCTACCAAGCAAGTCCCCAGGTGGCAGACAGGGGAAAGACCCTTAGATATAAGGGTTAGCTGTAATACCAAATAAACAGCCACGGACCAACTGGTTTGCATTCATGGAGGATGAGGTGGAGTATTCCAGTGGTTAGAATATTTACTAAAAACATCTAAGAAATCCAGGGCAATGATTGCAAAAAGCGAGTATAGGGTTCTCAAACTCTAAAGCCGGGTAGATGAAGCTCATTAGCTAGGGATAGCAGTTCATCTTAGGAGAGAAAACTGAAAATAAACAGCTGCTGCCTTGCAGATGATCTTGGATGATCAAAGGCTATGGGAGCACACCCAAAAAGAAAAGCAGGCTAAGTCGGAGTCCATTGGCCTCCTGGCGCATAACACATTGACACGGATATAGTAAATTTAAAAAATTATGTGATTTAACTAATAAAAAGCAAAATCTGATTATATATATGGTTTACTTGATAGCAACAACACATTTTTTCATAAAATAACTTAGCTAGGCACAAAGGTTAGATGGAAAGTTTGTTCAACTGATGATCTCAAAACACAAATAAAATGATCATTAGGTTTTTATTGACATGAGACAAGACATTCCTGATCCTACCTGAACACTTTCTGGCAAATTTCCTGATGCTAAATCCTTCTGAGCTTTTTCCAACAGCTTCCTGGCTCTTTCTTTTAATTCTAAATGAGCAACCTTATGAAAGAGGTGTCAACATCTGCTATTAATCTATTAATAAGCATGCAGCTATGAATTTAATCCCTTAAACTGCTCTATTTAAAACTGAATTTTGTTCAAGTCATTTTGTAATCCCGTTCTAAGGTAAAAGATGACACAAGTGCTTGTGGTGTGTACAAGCGCACTATCGAACCAGAACAGTAAGGCGCTAGGATACAAAAAAACAGTGTATCAAGCGATTGTGGAGAGTCTGAATGTTTGCAAACTAAGGAGCCGTCTTTTGTGCTTCCTGAAGGTGTAGTAGGGACCTGGAGCGAAGTGGGGAAGGCTATCGTTGGGCCGTATTCAGGTTGCTGGTGAAAGGACTTGTATAATTAGTGACAAGACTCTTGGAATGCAAAGGCTGTAATGTGTTTGTCCTGGTAAATAAACACACAAATTTATTTACTGTAGAATTTCATTGAGCCTTTGATTTACAACAATATGATAACTAACAATGTCTATTTTATTTCTGATTCTCCTGTTTATTGCTAGACTCACAATAAAATTAGTTGAAATAACATTTATTTAGCAAAGTTTCTACACTACAAATGACTTACTACAATGATTTAGTCAAGTCTGGATGTAAAAGTAATAGAAAACAAATTTCTATCAGACACTTAGTCAAGTCTGGATGTAAAAGTAATAGAAAACAAATTTCTATCAGACACTTAGTCAAGTCTGGATGTAAAAGTAATAGAAAACAAATTTCTATCAGACACTTAGTCAAGTCTGGATGTAAAAGTAATAGAAAACAAATTTCTATCAGACACTTAGTCAAGTCTGGATGTAAAAGTAATAGAAAACAAATTTCTATCAGACACTTAGTCAAGTCTGGATGTAAAAGTAATAGAAAACAAATTTCTATCAGACACTTAGTCAAGTCTGGATGTAAAAGTAATAGAAAACAAATTTCTATCAGACAATTAGTCAAGTCTGGATGTAAAAATACACTAAGAAATCCTATGCCATCAAAGAGTTCTGTAAGAGTTATTTGTAAGAGATATCTGTAAGAGATATTTGTAAGAGTTATCTGTAAGAGATATTTGTAAGAGTTATCTGTAAGAGATATTTGTAAGAGTTATTTGTTTATTACTATGACCAAAGGTCAATATTTTTAGCATGATTACTGTCAAAGCCTACCTCTGGTGACACAGTTTTGTCTTCAGCATAAATCTAAGAGGAAAACAAGAAATTAAATATATTTAAATAACTAAACAATATTTTTAAAGATTATTTATGTTTGTAGTTTTAGTGAAATAAGGAATTCATAATGATCAAACAAATGAGTTTGATGGTATTGTGAACTAATGATTGCAGTTCATTTAAAATGTGTGTAATACATATATTGTGGTAAAGATCAATGCATCATTTCCCTGCTAGGCTCTATTGATTTTCTGATGCTATGTTGCTTAAAAGACTGAATGTCAATACATTTATTCTTATCCACTTCAAGGGTAAAAAAAAAATAATTTTCTTATGGTGAAAAAAAAAATTGATTGTTTTTCTTTACTTTACCTCTTTAAAAAAAATAAACAGACCTGATTCTCTTGGACTGAAGTTTCTTCCCCATCTGAATCAAATGGATTGAAATCTTTACTTTTTGATTTCTCTCCAGGGGGGCTGGGTGCCCTACGTGTTTTTTTCTTTTCAAAATGAATGTGTTGTGGCACTTGGTCACTGACAGAGGCAACAGAAGGTATCACAGGATCTTTGCTTGGCTGAACAGATTTTAGTCCCACTTGTGGGATGTCTGGGGCTTTGCTTGTTTTCTTTTTCTCTATTGGCACAGTTGGTTGTTGAGACAATGTGGCATCATCAAAAGAGGAGGATTTCTTCACTTTGGTTGGTGCAGACATTGAGGAGGAGGAGGAGCTTCTAATGGCTGCTCTATAACCATACATTTCTTCGGAAATTCTTTGCTCATTTTCTTCGTCATGTTCACCTTGTGATTAAAATAAACAAGTTCTATGGCTCAGGAAATACAGAAAAAGTTAACATTAAATATATACATACATACATCATTGTATAAACTGTTTATAGTTACTTTTGAAAATAGTATTGAATCTTGAAAACTTAGTCACAGTCAAAATAGATATCACAGTGACAAGGTAAGACTTGGGTTTAATTTTTTACAAAGCTTCTATCAACTCACTCTGTCTCTCTGTATAATCTTGAACACGTTATTTCTCCCACTTTCCATTTTGGATTGTTAAAACTTTTCACAATTATTCATTGCCCCTAACAAAACCTAAAACCTTTGAAAAATTGACCAATTATTTTATCAATTTTTCATAATTAATTAATTTTGTTTTATAAAGAGTCAGTACTAGATAAGGGGAGATAAGCCATATGTAGAGAATTAGGTCATCGGTTAAAAATTAGAAACTAACAATAGTTAAATAAAAAACCTATTTCATTAAGTACTCTTGACTGGCTCAGTTGCTAATGTGTTAGCTTGAGCCATCCAGTTCAAATTAAAGTCAAACAACTTTCTTTTTCTTCCCACCGTCCCACAAAAGCATAAAAATTGTGTTAAACAATTGGTAAAAATATTTCTAATCGCACAGATTTATTATTGTTGGTCTAGATCTATTACAAATTTAATTACATGATTGATTTAAAACAATTGATACAATATAAACTTTGCTTTTAAAAAAGTATTTTGTAAATATTTTCTTGTTACCTTAGGATTATCAGACTAGGACCAACAAATCAACCATTGTTTCAACTAAGACAAATCTGAACTAAAACTAAACAAGAGCTGATGTAAAATGAAACCAATCTATCTAAATTAGGAGAAAATGTACATTGGGACTAATCTCAAATACATAAGTATAAGCTATATTATCTGTCTCGGAAGACAATGTATCTAGATGATGATGATTTTGATATTAGGCACATCGGCACAATTTAGGCCATGTCGTGCCTGCAGTCCCTTAAGGATTACTCTTTCTCTAAACAACAAGGGCCTGATTCTATACAGTCATATCATTAAAATCAAGGTCTATTCACAGTTAAAATAGTAAAGGTAGTAAAAATTTAATTATTTGGTAAAAATCTAATGTAAATAGTACATGTTCACAAATTCATAAATCAGATCTTCGTAGATAGCCCCACTTCCCGGATAAAGCCCAGTACCTTCCCAGGATCGACATTATCAAATAGTGTTTTAAGCCAGTGGCTCTAAAATATTTCTCCCTGACATCCTGGTATCTGGGGCAATCAACGAGGATATGTTCCACGGTGAGGCGAGAGTCACAGTACTCACAAAGTGGGAGCTCCTCTCTCTTCAGCACAAAAGAGTGTGTGATGTAGGTGTGGCCAATCCTAAGTCTGGACATGGTCGTGCTACCACGCCTTGTCAGACCCTTAGATGTGGGCCGCCACCCGACATCCGCCACAATCTGCCTGAGTTTACTGCCATTCTCGATAGGTGGAAGAGGCAATACTTTGTCTCAGGTCCAAGCAGGGAATTTGGGTTCCTGACACCGCATGATTTAGGGCTCTCTTTGCTTCTCTGTCTGCGGCTTCGTTTCCCTCATTGCCAACATGGGAGGGGACCCAGATAAAGGTGACATCCCTACGGTCGGCTGTTATTTGGTCCAACAGCTTCAGGCTCTTATGTACCAATCTTTATCCGCCCCAAAGCTTGCAATGCAGATTTGGAGTCGGAGCAGATTATACATTTCCTCCTTTCTGATGCTTTAACGGCCATAAGTGCAAGCGATATTGCATGCAATTCGGCCGTAAAGATGGAGCAGCCATCGGGGAGTCTACAGGAGATTGTTTTGTTCCGAAAGGAGCAGGCACACGCGACCTTTCCATCCATTTTGGATCTGTCTGTGTAGATGGTGCCACAATCTACGTAGCTCTCCTGCAGTTCCCTAATGTGGACTTGTAGTATGCTTGGGTCTGTATTTTCTTTTTTGAAATTAAGGAGGGATAAATTTAATTTAAGTTTATTCATTAGCCAAGGAGGATTCTGAGGGGTTTCTATTTTAGAGATTTGGTCAATGGGTGGGGTTAAATTTTGGATGGGTTCTCTCATTCGAAGGCCCAAAGGCTGTATGACGTTAGGCCTTCGATTGTATAATTCTACCTCTGTGGGGTTAAATATGGAGTCGAAAGCAGGGTTCGTGGGGTTGGATTTTAGCTTGACTATATACTGCATTGCAAGCTTTTTCATTCTTATATCCAAGGGGAGTTCTCCAGTCTCCACATGGAGACTTGGGATAGGTGATGTACGAAACGCGCCGAGACAGGGACGCAGGGCAGCATTTTGTATTGGTTCCAGTATTTTTAGGTACGACTTCCTTGCTGCTCCATATATTATGGATCTGTAGTCTAGCTTGGATCAAATTAGACTCCGGTAAAGCAGCAGCAAGGTAACTCTGTCAGCTCCCCAGTCCATATGGCTGAGTACTCTAAGTATGTTTAATGACTTTTGGCATTTCTTCTTAAGTTCCTTAATGTGGGGGAGAAAATTAAATTTGGAATCTAAGGTGAGGCCTAAAAATTTTGTAGTTTTCACGACAGGGATCTTCTTTTTGTGTATAAATAGTTCAGGGTCTGGGTGGAGTCCCCTTAGATTACAAAAATGCATACTAACTGTTTTGGAGTCTGAAAATTTAAAACCATTATCGTTTGCCCAACCCTGAATTTTGTTTAAACATAACTGTAATTCTCTTTCTAAGGTGTTCATGTTTTTCCCATAAGTAAAAATGACAAAGTCATCAACATAAAAAGAGCACTCTATGCCAGGGGACAGCGCATTTATGATGCTATTTATTTTAATGTTGAACAGGGTGACTGACAGAATGCTGCCCTGGGGTACACCCATTTCCTGGTCATGAGTGTCAGAAGCGGAGTTGCCCACTCGAACCTGAAATTTTCGATCTTTCAGGAATTCCTCCACAAAAGGGGGGAGGTGTCCCTTAAGCCCCATAAGCGCCATGTCACGTAGAATGCCATGTTTCCAGGTTGTGTCATAGGCCTTTTCTATATCGAAGAATACAGCTACTAGATGTTCTCTTCTGAGTAATGCATTTCTAATATAAGCTTCCAGCCTTACCAGGTGGTCAGTTGTTGTCTACCCCTGCCAGAATCCACACTGGTAGTTGGAGATCACTTTATTCCTCTCCAGGTACCAGACCAGCCTGCTGTTAATCATTCTTTCCATGGTTTTGCAGATGCAGCTTGTTAGTGCTATTGGTCGATAGTTAGCTGGGTCAGAGCCGTCTCTTCCCGGTTTAGGTATCGGTATAACTGTGGCTTTCCTCCAGCTGTTTGGGAAAGCGCTTGTTTGCCACACACAGATATAGACCCCTAGCAGGACTGCCAATGAGGGTTCGGGAAGGTGCTTGAGGAACTGGTAATGGATTTCATCTTCTCCAGGCACTGTGTCATGTGACTTGTCCAGCGATTCCCTCAGTTCCTCAAGCGAGAACGGTTTGTTGTAGTCTTCATTGTTCTCTGACCTGAAATCAATGGGGTGTCTTTCCTCCCTGGTTTTGACTTTTTGGAACTCTGGCGTGTAGTGTGCAGTGGATGATTTTTCTGCTATTGAGGATGCAAGGCAGTCAGCTATTTCTCTGGGGGACGTGACAGTTCGTCCTTGGTTTTTCAGTTGCCCTATTGCATTTGATTCTTTCCCTTTGATTCGCCTTACTGCCTTCCAAACCGCTCTAGCAGAAGTTTTGGCATCCAGACTGCCGACAAAACTTCTCCAGGAATTCCTTTTGGCTGACCGTATGGTTTGTCTAGCCTTTGCTCTAGCTATCCTGAATAGCTTTAGGTTTTCCTGGGAAGGATTCTTTATAAATGCAGCCAGTCGTTTTTTCCTATTGCCAATAGCACTTTTGCAAGCTGTATCAAACCATGGTTTGCTAGGCCGTTTTGGATTTGCGGAGGTTAGGGGTACAATTTTCTGGCTATACTTAGTAGCTTGCTAGCAAAGGTATCAGCTGGGTTCTGTTCATCGAGGATATTTTCTGTGATATCCTCGGAGCATCTTTTTTGGAATTGTTCCCAATCGGCCTTATTCAGTTTCCACTGCTGAGGTTGTCCCAATGAGGGGAGATTGTTAGTAATGATGATTGGGAAGTGATCACTTCCCCGTAGATCATTGCTAACTGACCATTTAAAGTTGTCCAGAAGTCCGGGGATGCATACGGTGAGGTCAATGCATGTGAGTGATCCAGTTCCTGGGTGCAAGAAGTTTGGTGATGCATCATTAAGTATGCATAGATCATGTTGGAGGAAGATATCCTCCAGCATATGACCTCTTGTGTCCGTATTGTTGGATCCTCACATGGTGTTATGGGCATTGAAATCCCCAAGGATTATATAAGGCTGGGGGAGTTGTTTCAATAGGTCATCCATGTCTGTTGGGTTTAATGGAGCGCCTGGTGGTAGATACAGGCTGCAGCAAGTGATAACCTTGTGAAGGGTTATCCTAGCTGCTATGGCCTGTAGTGTGGTCTGTAGTTCTACCCTCTCATGGGGGATGCTATCCTTCACAAGGATACAGACTCCGCCTGATGCTCTCTCTGCATCCTCAACATTCTTGCTGTAAGCACTGTAGCTTTGGAAGCTGATGCTATCTTTCAGAAATGTTTCCTGTAAGCAGACAGCTACAGGAGTCTCAGAGTCCATCAGTAGCTGCATTTCCTCATAATTGGCCTTGAGGCCTCTACAATTCCACTGTACAATTCTGGAATCCATGGCTTATTCTAGATGACCTACTTGGAGCTATTTGGCCTTGGGAGGCCCCCGAAGGGGTTTCCCTTTATTCCAGTGACCTTGGTATTTTTATTCTTGGGTTTCGATGGAGAGGAGGACAACCCCTTTTGGGGGAAGTCTTTCTCTCTGGAGAGGGGAGATCCCTCTGGTTAGAGTGGAGGTTATTTCCTCCTCTCTCACCTTGGGCATACTCTCCGCTTTGATTTCTCCCCTTAGGGAGTTGGTCAACCTCTAATTCGGTAGAGGTTAGGGTGTCTGGCTGGGTTCTCTGAGAAGAACCTGTGTCAGACATGATGTCTCCGGGTTCTCCCGGAGTGTTGGTTTTGACATGCTGCTCAGTCTCCATGCTCTCATCAGCGAGCACAGAGAACCTGTTCTTTAGCATGACAACAGGGCTTTCCTTTTTCTTCGGAGGTGTGTTCTTTGGCGGTGTTTTCTTCTGAGTTGGAGGAGGAGGAGGAGGGGGTGGTGGGGTCAATGTGTCCGTCTGTGTGGCTATGGATCTTCCTATCTTAGCAACAGCCTGGGCGTAGGTCTTTGTCAAGATGAATTGGCCCTTGGGTAGGGCCAATACAGCCGATTTCGCCTGGCTGAAGGTACATCCATTTCTTGCCTTGTACTCCTGCAAGGCAACCTCCTGTTTCCACACAGGGCAGTCCTTGGAGAAGGCTGAGTGGCCAGCGTGACAGTTTGGGCATTTGAACTGGGCTGTGCAGCCCTTGTCCTCATGACCCTCTCCAGCACATCTGGCACACACAGTGTTCCTCTTGCAGACTGCCGCGCCGTGTCCATAACCCTGGCACTTGAAGCACCTCATGGGGTTAGGTATGTAGGGCCTCACTGGAACTCGTAGGTATCCTGCCTTCACATACTCTGGCGGTGTCCTAGTTCCGAATGTGAGGATAATAGTGGCGGTTTTGACCTCCTCCCCATCCCTGCGCCTGGTAATGCGCCGGGCATGGGTGACTCCTTCAATGCTCTCCACTATTTCCTTCTCGGAACATTCCAGTAGGTCCCTAAAGCTGATTACACCTCTGCTGGTGTTCAGACTCTTGTGTGGCATGACTTCCACTTGGAGATCACAGAGTCTTCTGCATCTTAAAAGCCCATCAGAGTGTGTCTTGCCATCTACTTCTACAAGAATTTCCATTGATTTGTGTAGCTTAGACACACTCTTGGGCTCTCCCACTACTGACTTGAGTCCCTTATAGATAAGGAAAGGGCTCAGCTTTGTCAGGCTTTTCCCCTCCTCTGTGCACCTGACCACCAAAAATGATGGCCAGGTAGTACAGCTTTTTGTGGCCTCCTCCTTTTTTGCCTCAATACGGCGTCTCTTGCCCAGACTTAAATCTGGGGCAAGTAGTTTATTGGTTTTTTTTTATCCATATATATTTTCTTGTTAATTCGGCACCTGTGCTCCCCACCATCGAGTCCAACAAGGGGACGGGCCATTCGGATGTCCAGAATGAGCCCGCCAGGGCTACACAGGTGCTATACTCAGTCAGCTGCTGCATCGGACATGTGTCAGATACAGCAGCTCCCTGATTGACCCTCCAGCCACCACCATCCAGCATAGGTTGACGACCTATGCTGGTAGCTCGGCATGACCAGCCGGTTGACCCAGAGCGGGCCATCTGGGTCTCAGGTCTAGGGGAACTTGGAGCCAAAGTATTGTGTTGTTGTGGTTTATCCTCAGATAGCCACCCCTCAAACACCAGGATCTCTTTATCCCCCCTTACCCATCGCAGTCCACAGCAAACGGACTGGTCTAGGACGTAGTGAGAATTTAAAGTTTAGGAGACAGTGTGATGATCAATGAAGGCAGACTTAGGAAAAGAGGAGGCAGACACAATGATAGAAAAGAAGTAGGGCACTTTTGAGCTCCAAAAGTGCTAAGGAAAGAGGAGCGCAGTTTAATGTCATGTCTCGGGACGAGACAATGTATCTAGAATGTAGGTACTTTCACTAGAAAAAGTATAAATATTTACCAACATATCTCGATGTATGTACTTTCACTAGAGCAAGTATAAATGTTTACCAATGTATTTAGATGTATGTACTTTCACTAGAGCAAGTATAAATGTTTACCAACATATCTAGAGTGTAAGTACTTTCACTAGAGCAAGTATAAATGTTTACCAATGTATTTAGATGTAGGTACTTTCACTAGAGCAAGTATAAATGTTTACCAACATATCCAGAGTGTAGGTACTTTCACTAGAGCAAGTATAAATGTTAATCAATGTATTTTAAGTGAAGTATATTTTCACTAGAACAAGTAAAAATGTTTACCAATGAATCTACACTTTGTCATCATTGCATCCACAATAAAGAGAAGCCCTAGTACCTTAGCGAACTTATTACTCCAAAGTCCTGCAGAGAGCTCTGTGCTCCATGGACTCAACATTTCTAGTTGAGCAACTTTTCTTCCTGAAAAGTTAGGGTTTGCAGGTTTTTTCAGGTTTGGAACTGGCTTCCTATAGAAACACCATGCTTCACTACATTCCAGAAGAACATTATCTATTCAAAACTATTTTATGTCAGTTTGTCACCTTTTTGTTTATGTCTGTTTTGTTATTATAGCACCATAAGACAAAAGTTTGTCCACCTACCTAGAGTGTAAGTACTCTCACTAGCACTAGGACCAATCTGCTGAAGCTCTAATCTCTGACCAGTAAAATATGACCTCAGCTGATGCAAGTAAGTCATAACACACAGTTTGTCTGGCACAGCCAGTAGCACCATGTCAGCAGGCTCTAACACTTTAGGTATACCTAGCTTGGCAGCAGCTTCAAAGGCCTGGACAAAGTAAATGACACTATCTCAAACACACATTTCAAATGGAATAAATCACACTTTCAATTGAGACAGATGAAAAAAAGGAAGACAGCTCACCATTTTATTATTCCCTTTTATATCATGTGGGTTGAGTTTATCAAATGTTCTGTTGCGTAAAGAAAAAAATGCATATTAATAATAATAATAATAATAATAATAATAATAATAATAATGCCTGATGAGGATTTCACAGCTGAGGAAGTCTCAGCAGCTATATCAAAAACCCACAACTGGACTGCTCCTGGGCCGAACAATATACACAACTTTTGGCTGAAAAAACTTACAGCCGTACATGCACCACTAACATCAAGTTTTAACGAGCTAATATCAGAACCGTCTTCAATGCTGTTAGAACTCACTGAAGGGAGAACATCTCTCCTCCCCAAAAAAGGGGATCCGAACCAACCATCAAACTATCGCCCTATCACTTGTCTGTCAGTGGTGTATAAACTATTAACTTCACTTTTAAAAAGTAAAATGTATAAATTTTGTTCTGCCCATAAGCTACTAGCAGAGGAACAACAAGGTTGCATTGAAGAGTCGATGGGCTGTAAAGTACAGCTAACTATAGATGGTATTATATTGCATCAAGCTAATAGAAGAAAGAGAAATTTACACATGTGTTACATCGACTAAAAAAAAGCTTTCGATTCAGTTCCGCATGATTGACTATTAAAAACCCTGGATATTCATAGAATCAACCCAAGAATAAAACAACTATTGAAAGTCTGTATGAATAATTGGAAGATAAATCTGCACCTTAATCGTGATAAACTAGGATCTGTGCACATAAGAAGAGGTATATACCAGGGTGACTCACTATCTCCACTCTGGTTCTGCCTAGCGATTAATCCTCTATCTACATTACTCCAAGACTACAAACGGTTTTAGGGTTGACACTAAATGTACAAAATGTGCGTCCCACTTATTATACATGGATGATCTAAAGCTATATGCAGAAACCGAGCAAAAATTACACACCTTAATCAAAACGGTAAAATGCTTTAGTGACGATATCTGTATGTCTTTTGGCCTGGATAAGTGTGGCATCATAAGCATTAAAAAGGGCAAGGCAAAGAACACCAACATTGAATTTGAAGGCATCGAGGAATTGAACACTGCCTCTATTTATAAATATCTTGGAATAAACCAGAATGCCAAGATAAACCATAAGAAATTAAAAGAGGACTTTCTTGGTAAATATAGGCAAAGAGTTAATAAAATCCTCAACACCAAACTGTCTGGCAGTAATCTCATCACTGCAATAAACAGCTGGGCCGTCCCAGTGCTCCTTTACACGTTCGGTGTGATCAAATGGACTGACACCGACCTACTGTTAGACACCTTATTTATAGTTTAGTTATTTAGCGACGCACCATAGAAGACGCATATTGAACGGGACTAGTGACGTTTGGGATATGTTGGGTTAGAGACCGGAAAATCAGTTAGCGATATAATATTCCAGGGTAACGACGTGTTTAGTGACAGAGACTTTTACTGTGGCCTTTTATTAGAATAAATATATGTGAAGTTGTTCATCAGTGTTGACTACATCTCTTCACTAGTTAAAACCGATGTGTTTGTTTGTCTGGATTGTTGATCAACTACACTGAATACACCCGAACAATTACACCCAAACGCTTGCAGAGTAATTGGTTGAAATTCAACAGTCATCCATAGTTGACCTCAAGACAGCCTGAACAAGCAACATCACAGTGGCGACCCCCGACGCCCGAAGCCCGGATGAACCCGAACCTCGAAGCCGAACCTCGAACCGGACCTCGAAGCTGAACGTTTACTCAGGTGAGGGTCGTGCACTCGAAGATATAAAGTTTCATCGGAGTACGGCTGAACACAGCATCATCGCAGAGTGACTTTGTTCTAGATCTACATGCAGTCGTCGCCTGCTTGATCGTACGTTCAATGAGCCGTTAACTCAGGGTGACCTTCGTCAGGACAGTGATCATCGCAACGTCTGGCCTACTCAACGTTTATATTATCAACGCCTGATCTTCGTATGCCGAATCGACCTACAGCCAGAGGAACCGTTCATTCATAACGGGTGAGAGATCGTTAGTGAACCTGTTGGACATATTTTTTTCTTCGCTTGAGAAAACAGTCGTAGGAGCCACATCGAGTATCAAGTTTAACCTCGTCAGTTTTGAGAAGGACAGTTTGCCCGCTGTCAGAAGTATTGTGAGTACTACAAGTTTGGTAGCTAACTAAATCGCTCTGTCGTCTTACCCTTTGAGAGATTCTTGTGGAGCAGTTTGCTCATTGAACCGGTTGCTTGCCACTTTTATAACGGTCACTGTATTTAACCTTTGGAAGGTAAGTGAAATCATATTTATCGTTGCTGAACATTGATATATTTATTATACGTTGGTCTAGACCATATCTAGACTTGTTGATATTGAAGTAGTGGAAACAGCTACATCCACTTAATTTTGTTGAAAACCGTTAATCGTATAACGGAACGTCGTCGGAGGTGACCTTGGTTTCACCTAGTCTACATTGGACATTTTGGTCTAGTGAAGCAACATACAACAGCAAACTTCGTCGTACTACCAGAGTAGCAGCAGAAGCAGTGAACTATTTTAGAGAACCGTTATTCGTCAGCCCAGATCAAGTCATTGTCAAGAAAGTCGTTAATCGTCAACCCAGATCAAGTCATCGTCAAAGTCGTTATTCGTCAGCCCAGATCAAGTCATCGTCAAGAAATTCGTTATTCGTCAGTCGTCCAGATCAAGTTGCCGTCAAGAGACTGTTATTTGTCAGTAGTCGTCTACGCAAATCAAGTCGTCGCCAGGAGAACCGTTAACCTATTCGTCAGTAACTGTGTACACAAAGTCGTCGGAACTACACAAACGGTCATCAACAGTCGTCGAAGAAACTGAAACATTTTGATGTGGCATATCAAGACATCTGTGGCATTACGTGGGATACTCGACACGGATTGTATCCACTGGTAGCACCGGAGAACAGAGTCAGAACTGGAAGAGGAACAGTGGAGTTTGTTGTGATCTAGCATATTCGGGAATCCGAACAAAGGGGATCTTTCGTATCAAAAGCTAAGTGCCATTTTTCTTATTAGTATATGTTTAGATTGCCTTTAGAAATAGATTTTGTCTAAATTTGGTACGTTAGCCTGAGTAAAATTCAGGTGGTGAGCGAGCCTTAAAACCCGTCGGGGTAGGAGACGTAATTTAGATGAAAAACTATATTATACGTTTAGGATTGTGATTGTTTTGTTTGTGTAAACGTCATATCCGTTGTTGCTTGGTTACTTCGTGACGTTATCAATGTGTGCCATATTGTCATATCCCAACCCATAGCGATAGTCTCATTTAATTATTTCATTTGTGTATATTATTTTAAATTATTTATTTTTATTAATTTAATTAGATCTGTATTTTTTTTCACTTAATGATAGAAAGTACAGGTAGGATTCTTTTATTGTGAATCAGACTAAAATAATTTTAGTTTGAGCGGTTAAAATCAAATATGATTTTGCCATGAGAATAATGCCGAAACTGGCATTGTAGTCAAACATTGTCGTCTGGCTAAATTGAGATCCACAAATTTTTGTACATCTCGTTGGTACATTTAATCATCTAGACTCTAATTTGGAATATTATTATTAATTGAAAGATGAATGAAGGTAGTACATTATAGATGTATATATCTTGTTACAGATATATTTGACATTGTATAAACATATTTATTTCATATGGTTAAATAGAACCATAATTTCTGGATTGGATCTAAGAAATCTATCTTATCTACTCTAGACTCTAGACAGTCTTAGAGTCTACTCTAGACACTTTAGTCACATCAGATTTTAAAATTGATCATAGTTATTCATACTAATAGTCATAGTGCTCTTGATAACTGTAGATCTAAATGGTACTATTATATATACTATAATATACTAGATTTAAATTTGTGTGATATTAATATACAGATTTGAATATAAATCAGACTAGATTTACACATTTACTGAATCTATAGAGACATAACACCTAAAACTTGTATAAAAGTTTGTAAAAACTTAAATATAAAATAAGTTTAAAGTATAGCCATAACTAATATAGGCTAAGTAAAAATATATAAATTTGGGTGAAAATAAAATACAATGGCTACATCATCATATGTGGACCTTAAGGAGGTTAAGGAAACAGCTATGCAGGATGGAAAGGCCATGGAGTTAAAAGGAAAGGACTTAGCAGCTTATGTACAGTAAGTTGTGAGGGAAGAAATGGAACGTCAAGATAAAATAAGAAGGGAAAAAGAAGAGATAGAAAGACAAGAAGAACGTCAAAGACAAGAGATAGAGAGACAAGAAAGGATCAGAAAGGAAGAATATGAGAAGCAAAAAGAGGACCAAGAAAGGCAAGACAAAGAGAGAGAAAAAACTAGGGAGCATGAAGCTAAAATGGAGAAGATGAGATTGGATGCAGCACAAGCCAGAGCTCAAACTGAACAAGGAAATAACTCAAATAATATTACCACACAAAGAGACAACCCTAATTCGCAAACATGGCTAAAGAGAAAGATACAAAGTTTTGATGAACAGAAGGATGACATTGGTGATTTTCTGAAAAGATATGAGGCAAAAATGTCTACATTTAATATGCCAGAAGAAGAATGGTCTGAAATACTGATAGACTTCGTTCATGGTCAAGCTCTAACAATATGCCAAAATCATGACCATCATATTGATGATAGCTATCAAGTTTTGAAAAGAGAGTTGTTGAATGCCTATGGTTATAATGCTACAACTTTTAGAAAGAAATACTTTGACAATATACCATCAGTAGATATAGAACCTCAAACTACCATTAATATGGAGAAAGATTTTTTTAATAAATGGGTAAAACTAGAAAAAGTAGGAAATTCTTATGAGGGATTAAAAAATTTCATTCTGTTAGATAACTTTATTAACAAATGTGATCCCCAACTTCAGTCATTCATTAAAGAGAGAAATCCAAAATGCCTAGATGAAGTAACAGAAATAATGAGAATTTATAAAAATGCTTATCCAACTAATCCATTCTCTACTAAAGATAAGAATAAGGTAGATTTGATAGGATACACAAGTGAGAAAAACGTCAGAGGTAATGATAGATATTCTAGAGAAAATGAAGAAAGGTTTGAAAATAGAAATAGAGATAGAAATGGAAGATCAAAATCTAGGGATAATCATTATGAGGAAATAACTTGTTTCAATTGCCATAAGAAAGGTCACATAGCTTCCCATTGCAAAAAACCAACATACTATAAAGCAAATGAGAGGAACTCATATAAAGATAGAAATCAAAACAGAAGCAGTAGTAAACATAGAGATAGGAATCAAACAAGCAGAGTTTACTATACTAATGAAAATCAAGATAGAGATTATAGTGATGAGAATAGTGATATTGAGCAATTAAATTATGGAAACACTATAGAAGAAATTAACATGGTTGAGGGAAAGAGAAATACTTTTAAACTATTCAAAGGTCTAGTAAATGGAAAATCTATAAATTTTATCAGGGACACAGCATGCACAACAATTGCAATTCATTCCAAATTTGTAGAACCATGGTGTTATTTAGATTATATGAAAAAGGTTAGATTGTTAGATGGGAGTATTAAGAAATTTAAGGCTTGTAGAATTTTTATTAAGACACCTTTTTTCACTGGTTACTGTAATGCTGTAGCAATACCTAGTTTGACACAAGATATGTTATTGGGTAACATTAGAGGAATTAGGTCTTGTACCATGAGGGACATTAACAGATGGCAAAACAAATATGAACATTTATTGAACAGAAATGTGTTAAACAGAAATACTAGACAATACAATAGACCTATGAACTCATACAATGGAAGAAACATGACTTGTTATAATTGCCATAAACAAGGACATTTTGCTAGAGAATGTTGGAATAGGTTCCATACCAATCAGAAGATAGCGAGTTCTAGTTGTAGATTTGGTGGAAGAATTAACCAAAGTAGAAACAAATACAATGATCATAGATCAAATGGGTACAGAACTTATGATAAACAGGACAAGATATGATGTAAAATAAATAAGTATTTTGAATATGGAATCGTGATCAAGTTTAAACTTGTCTATTAAAGTTTATAATATAAAAGAATTTTAAATTAAAGTATTTAAGTTGATTAATGAAATATTTGACTATAATGATGAGTAGATTCTATGATGTGACATTCCATAGAATAATAATAATATGTTTGAAACTTTTAAAGTTATAAAACTAAAGTGAAAGTACCTCTTGTATTTATTGAAATAGGGATATTAATTATTGATTGATAATTTTAAATTGGATATATGCTGTCTAGATTGACATACAATTACATATGGAGGTGATACTTGTAAATACTATGTATATAGTACATTGCTGTTTGATATTATGTTGTAATATTAATTAACATGGCACAATTTAAATGCTAGTTGACAAGGGAGATAAGTAAATTTGATGTTAAGCATTTGAAAGTAAGTATGGTTATATTTTTTGTGAATCATTTCATATATCATTGACGAAAGTTAGTTCGATGGAAAAGGGTGAGTATAAAAGAAAAATGGACAAAAGCGTATAAAAGAGTAGTAAGGAAAAGCTTATTGAATGTGGAAATAAAGTCTATAATTGTTTTTGAAATATTGTATTTTGTCAGATTACTGCCAGTGGAGAAGATTTGTGAGTGTATGACGTGACCATAAGATGCCACATTTTCTTTCATGATGAACTGTTTACTAATGAAGATGATTCTGGAATGTTATGAACATTGACATGAACATGAGGAACTGTCAAGCCAAGATGAAGATGTCAAGATTTTATGTTTGTTGTCTTCCCCTTAAATTGAAAATGCCCTTGTAAGACTTGACAGTAGTGGAAAAATATTGACATATTTTTTTTCAAGGGGGGGAGGAATTTGTTAGACACCTTATTTATAGTTTAGTTATTTAGCGACGCACCATAGAAGACGCATATTGAACGGGACAAGTGACGTTTGGGATATGTTGGGTTAGAGACCGGAAAATCAGTTAGCGATATAATATTCCAGGGTAACGACGTGTTTAGTGACAGAGACTTTTACTGTGGCCTTTTATTAGAATAAATATATGTGAAGTTGTTCATCAGTGTTGACTACATCTCTTCACTAGTTAAAACCGATGTGTTTGTTTGTCTGGATTGTTGATCAACTACACTGAATACACCCGAACAATTACACCCAAACGCTTGCAGAGTAATTGGTTGAAATTCAACAGTCATCCATAGTTGACCTCAAGACAGCCTGAACAAGCAACATCACACTACATGACATTGACAGACTGACTAGAAAATTACTAACCAAGTTTCGATGCCTACACCCCAAGTCCTCCACCATAAGGTTATACCTGCCCAGGAAGGATGGGGGTCGTGGATTGCAGAACATCTTCAAATTGTGTAAGATGCAAGTTTTAAAAATACGATCAAAACTGCTCGCCTCCAGCAACAAATTAGTTTCCTTTCTACGCAAATATGACACCGAAGCAACCCCCCTGAACCTACACAATGCTGATGTCAATGTCGGTTTGGACGACGTAGGGCATGAGATTCACCAATGGGAAGAAAAAACACTCCAGGAAAATTTCCGGCTTCATTACATGGGGACAACATCGACAAGGCTGCTTCCTTAACATGGCTCAAAGCAGGTCATCTCTACCCTGAAACAGAAGGCTTTGTTACAGCAATACAGGACAGAGTAATTAGGACAAAAAATTACGAGAAGCATATCCTGAAACTCAATGTTGTCGACAAATGCCGAAAATGTGGAAATGTGGGTGAGTCGATTGAACACATTATGGCAGGATGTCCAGCCCTATCAGAATCAGCCTACCTAGGTCGCCATAACCAAGTTGCAAAGTTAATACACCAACACCTGGCTTTGACGTACAAATTGATCGGTAAGGACACTCCCCCTTATTATAAATACTCTCCGCAAGAGGTTCTCGAGTCTACTGAACATCTGCTGTACTGGGATAGGCCTATTCTGACCGACAAAACGGTAGATTTCAATCGCCCGGATCTGCTGTTCATCGATAAAAAAGGAAAAACCGCTACCATTATCGATATCGCCGTACCACTGTCTCATAATTTAAGAAAAACTGAGATAGAAAAACAAAGAAAATATGGGAACCTGGGCTTGGAGATTAAGCGTCTATGGAACTTGTCCAAAATAACAATATACCCCATTGTTATATCAACCGAGGGGATAATAACAACTGACCTCATAGACACCTTCAAGGCCCTTAACATTCCTAGGAACAACTTCGTTGCCTGTCAGAGGGCGGTACTGCTGCAGACCTGCCACATCACCAGAAAATTTCTCAGTTGAAACTGTTAAAGGGACTACGATGAATTTTGTTTCTCTTAAGCGAAACTCGACCCTGGCAGCGCCAGAGAATGACTACCCGTTCATTTCTAACATAATAATAATAATTTTAATCACCCTAATCTGCTTCACATCTGTAAAAAAGAAAAAGCCGCTACCATTATTGATATCGCCGTACCACTGTCTCATAATTTAAGAAAAACTGAGATAGAAAAACTATGAAAATATGGGAACCTAGGCTTGGAGATTAAGAGTTTATGGAAGTTATCTAAAACAACAATATACCTAATTGTTATATCAACCGAGGGGATAATAACAACCGACCTAACAGATACCTTCAAGGCCCTTGGCATTCCTAGGAACATTCTTGTTGCCTGTCAGAGGGCGATACTACTGCAGACCTGCCACATCACCAGAAAATTCCTCAGTGGGCCTACAATGAATTTTGTTTCCCTTTAACAAAACTCGACCCTGGCAGCGCCAGAAAATGAATGCTCATTTTTTTCTAACATAATAATAATCTTTATTGTCCGTAAGGAAATTGGTCTTACAATTTGTGCATTACACATACATACATCAATATACAACTTAATATAGTTTCTCAAACTGTGCAGCTTGGGAAGGGGGGGAGGGGTTTTGAGAGGGCATGACGTTCTGAAAGGGGGGTGTGGGGTCGGTGAAATAAAATGTCAAATTTATTTTTCAAGGAGCAAAAAGTTGTATTTTCATTGTAGTTATAAATTAATATTAACTGACTAAAATGACATTATTACTAATGTTTTAAAAATTAAAATATTTTAAGCAATAGATATTGTTTCATCTAATAAATGTATATCTAATTTACAAAGGGGTCTGCAACAATATACTCAAAAAGCTTTTGAAAAAGACATTTTAAAACATCAAATCAAAAGTTTCCCGTCTGTTGTGCATTGTTATATTCAAGACTTTTACTTGACATGAAAGTTATCTTACAGCAATTAGGCCCATAACAGAAGTTTGTAGCTATAACTAACTTGAATGCCCCTGACATAATAGTATTGGCCAGAGCTGCCTTTTTCTTAATAATTATAATTGCGAACGCCGGTATGGACAGTATATAGGGATTTCTTATGATCCAACAGTTACGCTGGGCAGGGAAAGTATCCTGGTTGAAGGATGAACGTATGCCAATGGTGGTTGACGTAACAGAAGTGCCCCACGGAAATGCTTTAAAGACAACTTGCCTTAGCTGACATAGAAGAGAGCACCTAGTTGCATGTGGCTTCAGAACAAGACAGCTGGAGGTCACTGACAAAGGCCACAGGACACACATTTGAGACCAAAAGAAAATCTGCTGCCAAGGACAAACCCAGACAGCGAAAAGAAAATCTTAATCGACCATCAGCAGATAATGGTAATGGTTCCCCTGGATGTGGCAAAATATGTAGGTCACAGCTGGGGCTTCATAGCCACGGGAAATACTGCATTCCTCATTAATCTTCTGACTCGAAGACAAGCCTTATTATTAGACTTTTACCTGCAACTATTTTATTAGGATGAATAGTGAGCTCTAATTGCAAGAAAACACTTCAATATTGGCTCGTCTTTTCTACTTGAACCTTTTTTAAAATCTAGTCTTTTTACTAGAAAAAGGCATTGTTAATGACGTGGAGAAAAAATGTCTGAAGTTCAGAATGCAGGAAAATGATTGGATTTCTTGCTGAATAGAGGGAGAACCTTCTCCATAATCTCAAGAAATAAACTTTAAGTTTCTTTTCTTTTTCATTATATTTAAAAACCCTCCTGGACCCCACTGTGGATGCCTACAGCTCTCCTCCAGGTCCCCAGCTGGTTTAGGGGGCACAACACAATTACTTTTCATGGAAGGGGGCAACACTGGGAAAAGTTTGAGAAACACAGACTTAATGAAGCAAAAATACATTTAATATCAGATCTATTTTCAAAAAACAAATATATCCTATTTGAGTACATAGAAGAAATTAAAATGTTTAAAAAATGAGCCTGATCCAAAGGCAAATTAAAACTTAACTTATTTTTATGAAGAGTATACATTTTAAAGTAAGAAGCTAGATGAAGAAGCACATTGAAAGAGGTGAGACTAGATGAGGAAGTAAGAAGCATATTGAAAGAGGTGAGACTAGATGAGGAAGTAAGAAGCACATTGAAAGAGGTGAGACTAGATGAGGAAGTAAGAAACACATTGAAAGAGGTGAGACTAGATGAGGAAGTAAGAAACACATTGAAAGAGGTGAGACTAGATGAGGAAGTAAGAAGCACATTGAAAGAGGTGAGACTAGATGAGGAAGTAAGAAGCACATGGAAAGAGGTGAGACTAGATGAGGAAGTAAGAAACACATTGAAAGAGGTGAGACTAGATAAGGAAGTAAGAAGCACATTGAAAGAGGTGAGACTAGATGAGGAAGTAAGAAGCACATTGAAAGAGGTGAGACTAGATGAGGAAGTAAGAAACACATTGAAAGAGGTGAGATTAGATAAGGAAGACTAGATGAGGAAGTAAGAAGCACATTGAAAGAGGTGAGACTAGATGAGGAAGTAAGAAGCACATGGAAAGAGGTGAGACTAGATAAGGAAGTAAGAAACACATTGAAAGAGGTGAGACTAGATGAGGAAGTAAGAAACACATTGAAGGAGGTGAGACTAGATGAGGAAGTAAGAAACACATTGAAAGAGGTGAGACTAGATGAGGAAGTAAGAAGCACATTGAAAGAGGTGAGACTAGATGAGGAAGTAAGAAGCACATCAAAAGAGGTGAGACTAGATGAGGAAGTAAGAAGCACATCGAAAGAGGTGAGACTAGATGAGGAAGTAAGAAGCACATTGAAAGAGGTGAGACTAGATGAGGAAGTAAGAAGCACATTGAAAGAGGTGAGACTAGATGAGGAAGTAAGAAACACATTGAAAGAGGTGAGACTAGATGAGGAAGTAAGAAACACATTGAAAGAGGTGAGACTAGATGAGGAAGTAAGAAGCACATTGAAAGAGGTGAGACTAGATGAGGAAGTAAGAAGCACATCAAAAGAGGTGAGACTAGATGAGGAAGTAAGAAGCACATCGAAAGAGGTGAGACTAGATGAGGAAGTAAGAAGCACATTGAAAGAGGTGAGACTAGATGAGGAAGTAAGAAACACATTGAAAGAGGTGAGACTAGATGAAGTAAGAAGCACATTGAAAGAGGTGAGACTAGATGAGGAAGTAAGAAGCACATTGAAAGAGGTGAGACTAGATGAGGAAGTAAGAAGCACATTGAAAGAGGTGAGACTAGATGAGGAAGTAAGAAGCACATTGAAAGAGGTGAGACTAGATGAGGAAGTAAGAAGCACATTGAAAGAGGTGAGACTAGATGAGGAAGTAAGAAACACATTGAAAGAGGTGAGACTAGATGAAGTAAGAAGCACATTGAAAGAGGTGAGACTAGATGAGGAAGTAAGAAGCACATTGAAAGAGGTGAGACTAGATAAGGAAGTAAGAGGAGGGAAATCCTGTGGAGAGTAACTGAGACAGTAATAACTATCTACTAACTACTGATCATTTCAGGTTTCAACACTATGAAGAGGTAAACCTACATGAGATCAGGTCTGAAATGATGAACAATGGCACAGAATGCAAGACCATTTCTCCAAGATGTAGTCAAGTTAGTAATCTTAACACCTTTATAGCCATGGGTCACTTGTTGACACCAAGCTAACAGCTCATCGTGTGGATTGATGTCATTCTGCAATCAAATGGATACAATTGTATTAGCGTGTACAGCATATGAACAGAAACAATGAGTGGAAGGAACATTCCAAGCACTTAGTTAATATTGAGATTACATTAACCATAATGAGCTTAATCTTCCAAGACAAGGGTTAGGGTGTCAATTTGGTAGCTATTGCTTCCTCATGAGTTATGTGCTCTTCAACAAATATTGAATCATGTCCTTCCAAGAGGTATGGGTTATAGAGGTAATCATCTTATTAGAAGCAAAATTTAACCATATAAAACACTTTGAAAATGCATTTTTAGACACTAAGATTTGTGGTTGCAGCCAAAATGTCAGAAATTGTATTAAACAAGAAAAATACATTTTTTTTTAAATAATACCTCTAATAATCATTATAAAGCTTAAAATAAAATAAAATAAAATAATTTTTAAAAAAATATTCGGTTCAAACCGGGTATCGAACCCAGATGAGTGAAATTATGCATTTAACAATTGAGCCACCTGGACTTCGTACTTTAAGTGATTATTTAATGATATTATCATTATAGGGACATCTAAATCTAATACTAGACCTAGATCTAGAATCGAGATGTAATCTATATTAGATTTACAATTTCAAAAATATAAGCAAAGCTTAGATTTCTTTCAATAAAATTGAAGCAACTTTAAATTTACCCTGTTATCGTATAATTTTAGTATACAAGGCTGACTATGCCATGTTTGTTTTTTTCTAAGTCTAGTCTAGCCAAATTTAGATTTATTTATTTTTTACTTTGAAAAATATAAGTCAAACTAGAGTTTTCCCCATGTGGCCAACAAGCCAGTCATTCTTTTCTCAGTGATATACTGTTTAATTTCTAGAAAAATCGTTAGAGCTGTTTTTGAGATCAGCTGTCCAGGTTTCTTCCGGGTCTAGGCTCCATGAAGGAGTCACTTGAATAGAGATATTGTAAAAAAGTCAATCACTAGCTATTCAAAGAATGTCAATTTTGTTAAAGAAAAAAATATGTAGACTATAAGCCTGGGAAATGTACTAAATATGAGAACAACTATAACTAATTTGAGTTTACTCGCTCAACAAGATGAGCAAATGTAAGGAAAAGAGGATGAGCAGATGTAAGAAAAACAGGATGAGCAAATGTAAGGAAATTGCAAGCGTTATAATATAATTTTAATCTAAGTTAAACTAATAGCAGCCTAAAAGTAAGAAAACAGTCTGTACCTGACTACTGGAGTATACTGGAGAACTTGGGCTTGTCATAGCACTTGCTCTTTTACTGTCAATAAAGGTTTACCAATAAGTGTTCATGTCAATAAAGATTTACCAATAAGTGTTCATGTCAATAAAGATTTACAAATAAGTGTTCATGTCAATAAAGATTTACCAATAAGTGTTCATGTCAATAAAGATTTACAAATAAGTGTTCATGTCAATAAAGATTTACCAATAAGTGTTCATGTCAATAAAGATTTACAAATAAGTGTTCATGTCAATAAAGATTTACCAATAAGTGTTCATGTCAATAAAGATTTACCAATAAGTGTACATGTCAATAAAGATTTACCAATAAGTGTTCATGTCAATAAAGATTTACCAATAAGTGTTCATGTCAATAAAGATTTACAAATAAGTGTTCATGTCAATAAAGATTTACCAATAAGGGTTCATGTCAATAAAGATTTACAAATAAGTGTTCATGTCAATAAAGATTTACCAATAAGTGTTCATGTCAATAAAGATTTACCAATAAGTGTACATGTCAATAAAGATTTACCAATAAGTGTTCATGTCAATAAAGATTTACCAATAAGTGTTCAAGTCAATAAAGATTTACCAATAAGAATGTGTATTCAAAAAAAAAAATAACCTAAATAAACCATTTCAAAATGTCAATATGCCAAAAGTCTTTCTGTGAATGTCCTAAAACATTATTTGAGTAAATTGTAAGGATGCAAGATACAGAAACACAAAATACTCACTTTGTTTCATCAACTGGTGGAGTTAAGGGCCTTATTTTGAATTTTTTCTCTTCCTCTGGAGTAGAAGGTGGTGTCCCCTCATAATTGGGGCGTGCTGGACTTGGTTGAGATGTTGGCTGAATGATCACAGATGGACTTGCCTGGGACACTTGTTTACTCTGACTAGTTGGACTTAATGCTTTAGTTATTGGTTCTGTAGAGACTTTCTCTGGTTTGTTAAAATTCAGTTTCAATGATTCTTTTGTTTCAGAGTCTATGGTACTTTTTGTTGAGGAGGTGTTTAAAGTTTGTTCCGAGTCTTTAACTGGAGATGAAGAATTAGATTTCACTTCTGAGTTGACATTTTGTGAAGCCTTGTATATTTCAAATGCAGCATTAATGTCATCTTCCTGTTTCTCATCATCTTCTTCAAATGGATTGCTACTACTGACATCATTAGCTGTATAATAGAGAATAATTTGTACTGATTTAATTTTATTAAAATTGATTAATGAATACTGTTTTTGTTTGTAATGGGTGTAGAGCATGTGATGGCCCAGTCTTGCAGTCAAACTAGACACAAGAGCTCAGGTTTCCAGTTGACTTTCCCAAATAAATTTGATTTAATATCTACTGATGAAAATCAAGATATTTGTGTATCTGGTTTTATATTAAAGTGAAATGTCAAAAAATGTGTGCATTTTACTTCTGCATAATACAACGACCACTAGATTGGTTCTTTGAAACTAGACACACCCTGAGAAAAACAACTACCAATATTGCAAGGCAGGCACTTGATTAGAATCCAAGAAGAAAGTGGCAGGTCCAGCAAACCTGGAAAAGGTTGGTTATCAACGAAGCTGGAATAACTTGAAGCAGATACAAAAAGCTGCTCCGAGCCAAGTTCGTTGAAGATGAGTAATTGCCCTAGGAGTTCACAGGAACATGTCAAGTCTCTTTTACGAAGTGCAGAGATGACTAAAACTGATGGTTTTATTGTTTTATTCTACTTTTACTAAGTGTAGAGACCAATAAAACAGATTGTCTTATTTTATTTTTTCTACTATTTAAGTGAGTCAATGTCTGTGTTGAAGTGAGCCAATGTATGTGTTGAAGTGAGTCAATGTCTGTATTGAAGGGAGCCAATGTCTGTGTTGAAGTGAGTCAATGTCTGTATTGAAGTGAGCCAACGTCTTAATTGAAGTGAGTCAATGTCTGTGTTGAAGTGAGCCAATCTCTGTGTTGAATTGAGTCAATGTCTGTATTGAAGTGAGCCAATGTCTGTATTGAAGTGAGCCGATGTCTGTGTTGAAGTGAGCCAATGTCTGTATTGAAGTGAGCCAATGTCTGTATTGAAGTGAGCCAATGTCTGTATTGAAGTGAGCCAATGTCTGTATTGAAGTGAGCCAATGTCTGTTGTTGAAGTGAGTCAATGTCTGTATTGAAGGGAGCCAATGTCTGTGTTGAAGTGAGTCAATGTCTGTATTGAAGTGAGCCAACGTCTTAATTGAAGTGAGTCAATGTCTGTGTTGAAGTGAGCCAATGTCTGTATTGAAGTGAGCCAATGTCTGTGTTGAAGTGAGCCAATCTCTGTGTTGAATTGAGTCAATGTCTGTATTGAAGTGAGCCAATGTCTGTATTGAATTGAGCCAATGTCTGTATTGAAGTGAGTCAATGTCTGTTGTTGAAGTGAGTTAATATAAGTGAGCCAATGTCTGTATTAAAGTGAGCCAATGTCTGAATTGAACTAAGTCAATGTCTTTGTTGAATTGAGTCAATGTCTGTATTGAAGTGACTCAAATTATGTGTTGAAGTGAGTCGATGTCTGTATTAAAGTGTGCCAATGTCTGTGTTGTTTAGTGAATCAATATGTGTAATTAAAGTGAATCAATACATGTGAGTCAATGTCTGTGTTGTATAATTGAGTCCATCTCAGTGTTGTTTAGTGAATCAAATCTCTGTGCTGTTTAGTGAATCAAATCAAATGTCTTTGTTGTTTAGTGAATCAAATGTCTGTGTTGTTTAGTGAATCATGAATCAAATGTTTGTGATGAAGCTTTAGATTTGAACTGTCTAGATAATAGGATGAAGATGATCAGGTCTAAGCAGCAGGATACATTCAGGAAGAGAAAAAAAGAAGTTATGTTTTAAATTTCAATTTTTTAGATAAAATAATAAGATACCATTGTAAAATAGGAAATACAAATGGAACCATTGCTACTTTTAAGGTTAAAAGAGGATTAAAATAAAAAAGATTATTCTGAAATAAATGAACTAGTACCAAATGGATTATTGGGATCATGCTCTTCTTCCTCTTCATCAAAAGGATTACCCGAATTAGCTTCCTGTTCAAGCAATACCATTTGGTTTGTGATATCTCGAATTTGTGTGTGAGTTGCTTGTATATTGGGGCCTTTAATAGGTTCATTTTCATCTTCCTCTTCTAAATCTTCCAAGTTTCCAATATCAACCTTGCCAACACTCATAAGACTTGCTACACTTTGCATATCTTCATCACTGAAACAAAACAACAAGTATTATTCAACTCTAAGAAAAAAAAGTTTTCATAGTAATAAGAACAATTTTATAACCCATGCTCATAAGTAACCTTTAAAAAAAAAAGAGCAATGTACACTCTATTCTCTAGCTCTATTCTTAACTCTATTCTCTAGCTATATTCTCTAACTCTATTCTCTAGCTCTATTCTTTAACTCTATTCTCTAACTCTAGTCTCTAGCTCTATTCTCTAGCTCTATTCTCTAGCTTTATTATCTAACTCTATTCTCTAACTCTATTCTCTAGCTCTATTCTCTATTCTCTAGCTCTATTCTCTAACTCTATTCTCTAACTCTATTCTTAACTCTATTCTCTAACTCTATTCTCTAACTCTATTCTCTAGCTCTATTATCTAACTCTATTCTCTAACACTATTCTCTAGCTCTATTCTCTAACTCTATTCTCTAACTCTATTCTCTAGCTCTATTCTCTAGCTCTATTCTCTAACTCTATTCTCTAGCTCTATTCTTTAACTCTATTCTCTAGCTCTATTCACTAACTCTATTCTTAACTCTATTCTCTAACTCTATTCTTAGCTCTATTCTCTAACTCTAGTCTCTAGCTCTATTCTCTAGCTCTATTCTCTAACTCTATTATCTAACTCTATTCTCTAGCTCTATTCTCTAACTCTATTCTCTAACTCTATTCTCTAGCTCTATTCTCTAACTCTATTCTCAAACTCTATTCTTAACTCTATTCTTAACTCTATTCTCTAGCTCTATTCTTTAACTCTATTCTCTAGCTCTATTCTCTAACTCTATTCTCTATCTCTATTCTCTAACTCTATTCTCTAGCTCTATTCTCTAGCTCTATTCTCTAACTCTATTCTCTAACTCTCTTCTCTAACACTATTCTCTAGCTCTATTCTCTAGCTCTATTCTCTAACTCTATTCTTAGCTCTATTCTCTAACTCTATTCTCTAACTCTATTCTCTAACTCTATTCTCTAGCTCTATTCACTAACTCTATTCTCTAGCTCTATTCTCTAACTCTAGTCTCTAGCTCTATTCGCTAGCTCTATTCTCTAGCTCTATTATCTAACTCTATTCTCTAACTCTATTCTCTAGCTCTATTCTCTAACTCTATTCTCTAACTCTATTCTTAACTCTATTCTCTAACTCTATTCTCTAACTCTATTCTCTAGCTCTATTATCTAACTCTATTCTCTAACTCTCTTCTCTAACACTATTCTCTAGCTCTATTCTCTAACTCTATTCTCTAGCTCTATTCTCTAACTCTATTCTCTAGCTCTATTCACTAACCCTATTCTCTTGCTCTATTCTCTAACTCTATTCTCTAGCTCTATTCTCTAACTCTATTCTCTAGCTCTATTCTCTAACTCTATTCTCTAGCTCTGTTCTCTAACTCTATTCTCTAACTCTATTCTCTAACACTATTCTCTAGCTCTATTCTCTAGCTCTATTCTCTAGCTCTATTCTCTAACTCTATTCTCTAGCTCTATTCTCTAACCCTATTCTCTTGCTCTATTCCCTTACTCTATTCTCTAACTCTATTCTTAACTCTATTCTCTAACTCTATTCTCTAACTCTATTCTCTAGCTCTATTATCTAACTCTATTCTCTAACTCTCTTCTCTAACACTATTCTCTAGCTCTATTCTCTAACTCTATTCTCTAGCTCTATTCTCTAACTCTATTCTCTAGCTCTATTCACTAACCCTATTCTCTTGCTCTATTCTCTAACTCTATTCTCTAGCTCTATTCTCTAACTCTATTCTCTAGCTCTATTCTCTAACTCTATTCTCTAGCTCTGTTCTCTAACTCTATTCTCTAACTCTATTCTCTAACACTATTCTCTAGCTCTATTCTCTAGCTCTATTCTCTAGCTCTATTCTCTAACTCTATTCTCTAGCTCTATTCTCTAACCCTATTCTCTTGCTCTATTCCCTTACTCTATTCTCTAACTCTATTCTTAACTCTATTCTCTAACTCTATTCTCTAACTCTATTCTCTAGCTCTATTATCTAACTCTATTCTCTAACTTTCTTCTCTAACACTATTCTCTAGCTCTATTCTCTAACTCTATTCTCTAGCTCTATTCTCTAACTCTATTCTCTAGCTCTATTCACTAACCCTATTCTCTTGCTCTATTCCCTTACTCTATTCTCTAACTCTATCCTTAACTCTATTCTCTAGCTCTATTCTCTAACTCTATTCTCTAACTCTATTCTCTAACACTATTCTCTAGCTATTTTCTAGCTCTATTCTCTAGCTCTATTCCCTAGCTCTATTCTCTAGCTCTATTCCCTAACTCTATTCTCTAGCTCTATTCTTCACTCTATTCTCTAGCTCTATTCTCTAACTCTATTCTTAACTCTATTCTCTAGCTCTATTCTCTAACTCTCTTCTCTGACACTATTCTCTAGCTCTATTCTCTAACTCTATTCTCTAGCTCAATTCTCTAACTCTATTCAATAACTCTATTCTCTAACTCTATTCTCTAGCTCTATTATCTAACTCTATTCTCTAACTCTCTTCTCTAACACTATTCTCTAGCTCTATTCTCTAACTCTATTCTGTAACTCTATTCTCTAGCTCTATTCACTAACCCTATTCTCTTGCTCTATTCCCTTACTCTATTCTCTAACTCTATTCTCTAGCTCTATTCTCTAACTCTATCCTTAACTCTATTCTCTAGCTCTATTCTCTAACACTATTCTCTAGCTCTATTCTCTAGCTCTATTCTCTAGCTCTATTCTCTAACTCTATTCTCTAGCTCTATTCTCTAACCCTATTCTCTTGCTCTATTCCCTTACTCTATTCTCTAACTCTATTCTTAACTCTATTCTCTAACTCTATTCTCTAACTCTATTCTCTAGCTCTATTATCTAACTCTATTCTCTAACTCTCTTCTCTAACACTATTCTCTAGCTCTATTCTCTAACTCTATTCTCTAGCTCTATTCTCTAACTCTATTCTCTAGCTCTATTCACTAACCCTATTCTCTTGCTCTATTCTCTAACTCTATTCTCTAGCTCTATTCTCTAACTCTATTCTCTAGCTCTATTCTCTAACTCTATTCTCTAGCTCTGTTCTCTAACTCTATTCTCTAACTCTATTCTCTAACACTATTCTCTAGCTCTATTCTCTAGCTCTATTCTCTAGCTCTATTCTCTAACTCTATTCTCTAGCTCTATTCTCTAACCCTATTCTCTTGCTCTATTCCCTTACTCTATTCTCTAACTCTATTCTTAACTCTATTCTCTAACTCTATTCTCTAACTCTATTCTCTAGCTCTATTATCTAACTCTATTCTCTAACTTTCTTCTCTAACACTATTCTCTAGCTCTATTCTCTAACTCTATTCTCTAGCTCTATTCTCTAACTCTATTCTCTAGCTCTATTCACTAACCCTATTCTCTTGCTCTATTCCCTTACTCTATTCTCTAACTCTATCCTTAACTCTATTCTCTAGCTCTATTCTCTAACTCTATTCTCTAACTCTATTCTCTAACACTATTCTCTAGCTATTTTCTAGCTCTATTCTCTAGCTCTATTCCCTAGCTCTATTCTCTAGCTCTATTCCCTAACTCTATTCTCTAGCTCTATTCTTCACTCTATTCTCTAGCTCTATTCTCTAACTCTATTCTTAACTCTATTCTCTAGCTCTATTCTCTAACTCTCTTCTCTGACACTATTCTCTAGCTCTATTCTCTAACTCTATTCTCTAGCTCAATTCTCTAACTCTATTCAATAACTCTATTCTCTAACTCTATTCTCTAGCTCTATTATCTAACTCTATTCTCTAACTCTCTTCTCTAACACTATTCTCTAGCTCTATTCTCTAACTCTATTCTGTAACTCTATTCTCTAGCTCTATTCACTAACCCTATTCTCTTGCTCTATTCCCTTACTCTATTCTCTAACTCTATTCTCTAGCTCTATTCTCTAACTCTATCCTTAACTCTATTCTCTAGCTCTATTCTCTAACACTATTCTCTAGCTCTATTTTCTAGCTCTATTCTCTAGCTCTATTCACTAACTCTATTCTCTAGCTCTATTCCCTAACTCTATTCTCTAGCTCTATTCTTAACTCTATTCTCTAGCTCTATTCTCTAACTCTATTCTTAACTCTATTCTCTAGCTCTATTATCTAACTCTATTCTTAACTCTATTTTCTAACTCTATTCTCTAGCTCTATTATCTAGCTCTATTCTCTAGCTCTATTCTTAACTCTATTCTCTAGCTCTATTCTCTAACTCTATTCTCTAGCTCTATTCTCTAGCTCTATTCTCTAACTCTATTCTTAACTCTATTCTCTAGCTCTATTATCTAACTCTATTCTCTAACTCTCTTCTCTAACTCTCTTCTCTAACACTATTCTCTAGCTCTATTCTCTAACTCTATTCTTAGCTCTATTCTCTAACTCTATTCTCTAGCTCTATTCTCTAACTCTATTCAATAGCTCTATTCTCTAACTTACGTTCTCTAGCTCTATTCTCTAACACTATTCTCTAACTTACGTTGCTTTGCCCTCTCTGATGAATGCACAGGACAATGTCAATTCCAGAACTGCGGATACAATTTTTTTACTTAGAGGCTTCATTTTCAATTTTAAAGTTGTTTGTGTTGGGATTTGACTAGCAAAATCCTTCATATTGATAGCCCTTGATGCTAGAACTTTACGAGAGCCCTTTGAATGCTGGTGAGCGAGAAAAAAAAAAAAAAAAAAAAAAAAAAAAATTGTATATATATATTACATAAATTCTTAGTAAAGTTTGCATTAATGTGTGTGTCTCTATTGAGAAAAATGATAACAAAATATGAGGGCTGCCTGGTTGTGTGCTATATGAGGGCTGCCTGGTTGTGTGCTATATGATGGCTGCCTGGTTGTGTGCTATATGAGGGCTGCCTGGTTGTGTGCTATATGATGGCTGCCTGGTTGTGTGCTATATGATGGCTGCCTGGTTGTGTGCTATATGAGGGCTGCCTGGTTGTGTGCTATATGATGGCTGCCTGGTTGTGTGCTATATGAGGGCTGCCTGGTTGTGTGCTATATGAGGGCTGCCTGGTTGTGTGCTATATGATGGCTGCCTGGTTGTGTGCTATATGAGGGCTGCCTGGTTGTGTGCTATATGCATCAAAATGTCTGCACAATGGTCCTGCATTCAAACCCAATGTCATCTTCCACAGTATTGCTGGGATGTAGTAATCTTTCTCTGGGAGAAATACCTCCAACACCAAGAGAATCTTTTACAAGTCTTTATTGATTTCAAGAAAGCTTTCAGCCAAGTATGGCATGGGGCACTCTGGGTGACAATGGAAAAGTACAACATAAATAAAAACATAGTAGAAGTTATCCAAAACCTCTATAAGCAGGCCACTAGTGCAGTGTACTTCAGAAACAACATTGGAGACTGGTTTAAAACCACAGTTGGAGTAGGACAAGGCTGCCTACTCTCACCAACACTTTTCAATGTCTTTCTTGAAAGGATTATGGAAGATGAGCTCAAGGGCTATGAAGGTACTGTAAGCATTGGAGGAAGAAGAATAACTAACCTGCCCTTCACTGATGAAATAGATGGCCCAGCAGGGACAGAAGAACTAGCTGTCTTGGTGATGCGCACAGACAAGACTTCTCTTAGTTAAACAAAATGGAACATCTATTTAAACCTAAAGAGGCTAGAGCCATAGGCTTCTAAGAAAAGATATTTGAAAATTGTATCTCCTCAGTCTCTCACTGTTAGATTGCTAAAAAAAAATGTTGGAAAATTATGTATATTCTAGCATATTCCAGTATATAAAAATGCGCATCATTTCAAGACTCAATCAAAGTTCTTCAGAATATTTATGTCAAACCTAAGAGTGAAATTTTTTCAATACACATGATCACACTCTGTCGACAAAAAAATAAGGCAAACTATCAACTCATTCTTACTAAAGTTGAAAAAACATGGCCGCAGACTCTCACCGCAGAAGAACACAGGGACATCTTCATAACAGTGACTTCCCAATTGGATTGGCTTCAAACAACATAAGACAATGACTCCTAGTGAAGTCTACCTTATCTTTACAAAGTGCTGATGAAGAGGCCAGGCAGCTTGAGTACACCCAAAACCATGCCATCGTTTATAACATTGGCACTGAAACTCCCTGTGGAGCCAGCACTGTTGTGTGGAGGCTTTCTCCAATGCTATAATTAGATCTAGTCAAAGAACACAAGGTGAGTGCGGTGGCTGGTAAAAGATGCTTCTTTGTGACAATAACCCACACAAGTGATTTAGAAGTCCAGCCTGTGACGCTACATGCAACTTGTGTGTGAAGAAAAGTCATTTTAAGAAAGTCTGTAATTCAACCAAAGAGAAGGCTGACACACTCGCCAAGAGTGGGAGAACAAACTCACAAGTAAATTCTGCACTCTATCCAGAAGAAATGAAGAAATTAATTGTAGATAAAATAAATGAGAAATGGATGAGCTCCCATCCAAATCACAAGAAAGATGATGCTTACTATAAGCTATCCCGACAAGACCAACGTCTAATCTTTCGACTCAGGACCGGACACAATAGAATGCGACAACACATGTTCCAGAAGCTCAAAATTGGAACCAGTGAAATCTGCCCATGTGGAGTATCACCAGAAAATGCCGACCACGTCCTCCAAAACTGCTCTCTCTACCAAGAGGCCCGTATAAGACATTGGCCCCAAATCACCCCAATAGAAAGAAAACTATATGGAGAGCTCCCTGATTTGGAAACCACTGCGCAGTTCATCTCATGTATTGGTCTAGTCATATGAACACTCCAACATAACAATGAGAACGATGAAGAAGAAGAACCAAAGAGACACCCAAATCTGTAACCTCAGCTATAGTAAAAGTGGGCAATCAGACGTCATGGACTACAAGTGTTGGATCTTCCTGAGCATTGACACAAGCATCCAGCATTAAAAAATCAACTATTTCTGTACTCATCAATGGAGTAAACTTGAAGGCTCTTGTAGATACAGAGAAAAAGCTATTTTCTTCAATAGCTAAAAGGTACAAAGGGAAATTAGAAACGTCCAGAAAAAGAATCTACATGACCTCTGCAAATCTTTCTCGCACTACTCACAGCCACATTTTTGCTAAAATTAAGTAAAAAAGATTAGCAAAGTGTGAAGTTCTCACTACTAGATTAACTAGTGTCTGATGTAATCCTAGGGCTAGATTTCACCTGCCAGCAAGAAAAACTGATGACCCCATTTGAGGGAAAACGGAGCACTCTTCAGTCTGCAAGCTGGAAGCAACACGAGTTGAAGCCACACATCTCTTCGCAAATCTTGCTTCTGACTGCCACCCTATTGCCACTAAACATAGAAAATATTTGATGCCCGACGCCAAAGTCATTCAAAATGAAATCATGAGATTCTAGTCAAACCATCAATTTATTCACTAACCTCGACACATACCCCATGCCAAAAGTTGATGAATTGGTGAAGGAAATATCTAAATACTCAAGTACAGTACGTTTGACCTCAAAAGCCCTTACTGCCAGAAAACTATCAGGGAAGATGAGAAGCAGTATACTGCGTTTGAGGCTTATGGAAAGCTTTATCAGTTACCTCAATCCTTTCATAGTGATAAATGGAGTTGCTGCCTTTCAAAAGACAATTAACAAAATAATTAAGGAGGAAGGGCAACATGATACATTCACATACATGGATAATGTTACCATCTGTGGTCATGATTTCAGTGGCCATGACCAGAATCTACAGAGATTTCTCAACGCATCCAAGAAATTTAGCATCTCTTTTAATGATGACAAAAGTGCAATTGCGGCTAATACAGTGTGCCTCCTAGGCTACGAAATCTCTCAAGGACAGTTAAGACCAGACCCTAAAAGATTTCAGGTTCAGGCGTTGATAAATCTAACTCACCACAAGACATGAAATCACACAAGGTGATTGGACTAGTGTCCTATTATTCACAATGGATCCCAAATTTTTCTAACAAAATCCATTTATTGGTGAACAATAAAACCTTTCCTCCCTCTGAATGAGCTAAAAAAGTTTTTAAAAAACTAAACATGAACTTGAAAATGCTGCTGTGTCAACAAAATGAAGACTAAATTCTTTAAACAGTTTTCAGGCACCCTCATCAAGGCTAACCATGCTTCCCATTTGGCTACCCATGTCCCGATATGTCCTCATCTACTGTCGTAATCTAAATCTGCTATTGTCATTAGTTGGGGTGCCAGAGTACGCTCATTCTGACCCTCTGGGTGAATGTGATGAAATAGTTGATACTTGTTTATGTTTGTGTAATGTCGTGAGAATGTTTTCAATGATTTAGTTTGTTACTGTCTAATTATCTCTGTCAGTTCATCTGTCGTTCTAGTTTAATAAAGCCTTATTTAAGTTCTCTACAGTGTTTCTTTCATCAACAGTTAACTCTTTGTCTTCAGAATTGTTTTCTGTATTCTAACAGAATTAGACTTTTATATACTTGATTACAGCCCACAATTAGCTCAAAACCGTGAAGGTTTAAGTCAAACATCTCTTAATAAACAGTCTAAATTTTTAGCTAAAACTGAATGTATCAAGCATTATTTTTATTTGGGTCATATTTGCATATAATAAACCTACAAGTCCATTCTGATCACGAGAAAACATTTTGACACCTTTTGTATCTGAAAAATTAATGTGTGCATAAATGTGAAAATAACTTAGTCTAAATCTATATATGAATAGCATCTAGTGGAAGTGTTTTGAACATGATTCAAGCTAACAGTATGGTTATCAAGGAAGTATTTGTTGAAGTGGAAAGACTAACAGGATGTTTCAACTAGATTTAAATCTGGACACAATAAGGTGGCTCCATTTCAAGTGTGCATAGATGTGTGCATAGGAACAGTTTCAAAATACTATGACTAATCTAGTTTTTATCTGAATAAATATTAGTTTCTTTACTCTAGTCATTAGGGTTAGTGAATAGATTTGAAATGTTTGAATAGAATCACTCAGAATTTCAATTTTTTTTTCAGTTATAACATTAAAAAAAAAATCTTTAATTTCATCCAAAGAGAAAGTTATATATTCTTTTTGGTAACTCCCCAGGAAAACATAAAATAGACTTACATCTTCAATAGTAAATGTCCATTCTTTGTCTTCATATTCTTGTTGTCTGGAGTCTCGAAACAAAGTGACAGTTATCTCAATGTTTTCTGGAACTTTCCATGTTATTAAACCCAAGTAAGGATTTTGAATAGTAGGCTCCCATTTATAGGGCTGAAAAATAGATCTGATTTTATTTAAGATTCAAACTGCTTTCTGAAATATTAAAGATTGAAAAAACTATCTGAAAACTCAAATCCAGTTGTACATCTACTTACTTGTGTTGCCCTGCGTCTACTTCGTCTAGTCCAAACAACACACAGCTTTGTAGGTTGCCTAGTAGAATACAGTACAAACAAAAGACAGGATTTTAAGTGGATGATGAAAGTATTTTTAGAGAAATTGAAAACATTTACAATTAAATATGCTACAAGTTAGAACCTGTGGCTGGTATCATAGTCACTGCTAAGTGCTTCTCAAACATTGAATACACTATATTTCTGAAATAAATTCCAAAGCAATGTCAAGATCACTGCCAAATTTTTCTAAAGACTCTAAGGGTCATAGTTATGTCCATATAATGTGTTTCTCGTGAATTAGGTGAAACTGGTTCCTAAAACTTTGTCTATGTTTGTATTAGCAACTAGGATCTATGTCATTGATCAAATGTTTCCATATTAAAATAAGACCCTTAGGCTAAATAGGGAGAAAGTTTGTTACCATTTCTTGCAACACTCAACAGCCAACTCTTGATAGGATGCTGTAAATTGAAATTTAGAGGCTGATTTTCCAACTCGCTGAAGCCGCTTCCAAACAGACATCTTGGCTGATGTGCACAAAATTACACCATGTTATTTAGATGTACATGATAGTAATTATTCTGAAACAAAAAAAAAAAAAAAAAAAAAAAATAGAATAAATAGTTTACATGTTTCTAAATCTCTACACCAGCATTTATCAATGTTATTTTTTTTTTTTTGAATGGACAAATATCAATTGAATCTGAATTGTAATTATAAATCAAAATTTGAATATTGATAAAGTAACTATATCTAAAAAAGTATCTATATGATGTAACTATATCTAAAAAATTTAAATAAGTAAATAAAGCGATGCCATCTCATCTTCTAAGTAGGAACATCTACAAAAATATTGGCTCAAAACATTCTTTTGAAGAAGACATGTCTTTACCAATTTGATTCTACCAGTATTTCTCAATAAAAATGTTTGCATTTCTCATAAGTATATCATACCATCAACCAGTTAATGTCTTTTGTGTGAAATCCTGTTGAACCCAAAACTGATCCAGCTTATACTAGTATACAAAGGTATCAGTAGGCTGAATGTGTCTCAAATGTCCCTAAGTGATACAGCCTATACTAGTATACAAAGGTATCAGTAGGCTGCAAGTGTCTAAAATGTCCCTAACTAATCCAGCTTATACTAGTATACAAAGGTATCAGTAGGCTGAATGTGTCTCAAATGTCCCTAACTGATACAGCCTATACTAGTATACAAAGGTATCAGTAGGCTGCATGTGTCTCAAATGTCCCTAACTGATACAGCCTATACTAGTATACAAAGGTATCAGTAGGCTGCATGTGTCTCAGATGTCCCTAACTGATACAGCCTATACTAGTATACAAAGGTATCAGTAGGCTGCAAGTGTCTCAAATGTCCCTAACTGATCCAGCTTATACTAGTATACAAAGGTATCAGTAGGCTGCATGTGTCTCAAATGTCCCTAACTGATACAGCCTATACTAGTATACAAAGGTATCAGTAGGCTGCATGTGTCTCAAATGTCCCTAACTGATACAGCCTATACTAGAATACAAAGGTATCAGTAGGCTGCATGTGTCTCAGATGTCCCTAACTGATACAGCCTATACTAGTATACAAAGGTATCAGTAGGCTGCAAGTGTCTCAAATGTCCCTAACTGATACAGCCTATACTAGTATACAAAGGTATCAGTAGGCTGCATGTGTCTCAAATGTCCCTAACTGATACAGCCTATACTAGTATACAAAGGTATCAGTAGGCTGCAAGTGTCTCAAATGTCCCTAACTGATACAGCCTATACTAGTATACAAAGGTATCAGTAGGCTGCATGTGTCTCAAATGTCCCTAACTGATACAGCCTATACTAGTATACAAAGGTATCAGTAGGCTGCATGTGTCTCAAATGTCCCTAACTGATACAGCCTATACTAGTATACAAAGGTATCAGTAGGCTGCATGTGTCTCAAATGTCCCTAACTGATACAGCCTATACTAGTATACAAAGGTATCAGTAGGCTGCATGTGTCTCAAATGTCCCTAACTGATACAGCCTATACTAGTATACAAAGGTATCAGTAGGCTGCATGTGTCTCAAATGTCCCTAACTGATACAGCCTATACTAGTATACAAAGGTATCAGTAGGCTGCATGTGTCTCAAATGTCCCTAACTGATACAGCCTATACTAGTATACAAAGGTATCAGTAGGTTGCAAGTGTCTCAGATGTCCCTAACTGATACAGCCTATACTAGTATACAAAGGTATCAGTAGGCTGCAAGTGTCTCAGATGTCCCTAATACTTCAGTATTGGCATGTGCCACAACTTATTGTTTTCACTTTTTTAGACATGCACTCTTTATAATGGAAGGAATAGTGTACAGTAGAAACTTATGAACTGTTTATTGTTTATTTCATATCTAACTCTAGTCTTTGTTTTTATTATGACATTATTGTTGCTATATAAAGCCTAACCAAATAATACACAAAACAACTAATAATTCCTTATTTATTGTTAACTAGCATATCAGAGAGAGAAAAGGAAAGAGAGAGAGAGAAGATAGAGAAGTGGGAGAGAAAGAAAGAGAAAAAGCAGGCAGTTCAATTTAATGAAACATATTTATGGACTTAAAAGTATGTTAAAATGGGGGCCATTTTATTGAAGTGCAAAAAAACCCAACCTTTATAAAGAAGTGGAGGTTCCAGCCAAAATAAAATTTTGCTAGGGGAATGTTCAGATGTTATGTAACAACTAAGGGGATGTAATGAGTGCAATGTGTATGTGTGTGGTCAATCTCTAGGACACTGGCTATGGTGTTTTGTCACAAAAACCCTTTCAAAGATAAATGAAACCAATGGTGCCAGCTTGCAAGCTTGACCACTACATGTAGGCTAAAGAGTGTCATTGGAGTTTCCATGCTCCACTTAGATGGGGAGGTTGTTTTCTCCCCTCTCCTCTAGAGCGTTCTCCTTAGATTGTTGGATGGGTTTAGGCTCAGCTGTCTCTTGCAGGGTGTGCCGGCTGAAAAAGTCAGGGGCTATGTTTTTGTTCCATGTGACAAGCTCTATCTGGAAAGAGTATGGTAGCAGGAGGAGTGACCATCTCATGAGCCTGTGATGAGGTGTTTGCTGGATGACAAATAGGATAAGGTTTGGAGGATGAAATGTTTGTCATACAGGTATGTCTGGAACTTCTCTATGGCCGATACCAGAGCAAGGCATTCCTGCTCTACTCGGTTAAGCTTTCGGCTGGCATAGGCTACCAGAAATAAAAGTCCTGCTTCTCCCGCCATCTGCATCAGAACTGCTACCAGGCCTGAGTCACTAGCATCTGTTCTAAGCATGAACGTCGGGGAGAGATCAGGGAGTTTGAGCACTGGGTAAGATGTGTACATTTTGAGTGCTTGGAAGGCCAGCTTGCATTCTTTTTTCCTGGTCACCTTGTCGAGTTGACTCTTTTTCATTAGGTTTGACTAGGGTGCTGCTATAGAGTTAAAATGTAGTATGAATTTTTTTAGAGTATCCACATGTCCCCAGGAAGGATTTCACTCCTGACTTGTTGAAAGGTTGAGGAGCTGCAAGTAACTGCACCACATTTTCTTCAAGTGGCAAGAGCTAGTTGAGTTGTATAGTGTGGCCCAGAAATTTCAGTCGGTTGAACTCAATGTGGCATTAGTAGGCTTCTCGCAGTTTGTGCAAGAGCGAGGAGATAAGTTTTATGTGTTCGGACCAGGTTTCAGTGGCTATCAGAATGTTGTCAATGAAATTCTGGATGCCTGGATTGTTCAATTTTCTCATCATCCTGGAGAAGTTGTTGAGCCCAAAATGGGACCATCTCGAATTCATTCATGGCATTCTACTACCAACTTCGATCTGGTAGTACATGCAGCTAAGGTCAAACTTACTTAAGTATTTGGCATTACTCAAATATTGTTGACAGATCAGGGAGTGGCTCCACTTAGAATTCAGCCATGGTGTTAAGCCACCAAAGGATATGCACATTGTGACTGCCATCCTGGTTGCAGACTAACGCCACCTGTGCATTATATGGGGAGACTGATCCCAGCCTTGAGCAATTCATCCACTTACTGCCAATTAGCCCTAATTGATTTGCTGCTAAGGAGCTTCATTGAAAATCATTCCAAGGTGGTCCTGCCTGGTTCATCTGACATGACATCTTAAAATTGGCTTCTGCTGTGTGGCTGCTATTTAGTTAACACCAATGCTAATGTCCTTGTGTCTCCCTAGGATGAAGATGATATTCAGGAACAAATATTGCCAATAAGCTCTGCATGGAGTATGGTGGAGGTCGTTCCACAATAAAGTTTAAGGAGATAGATGTGACACATTTTCTCCTAGCGTCCGGTCTAGATTATGTAGTTGGTGGGTGAGACCTTCCTGATCACCTCAAAGGGACCTTGCCAGCAGATTTGCAGTTTGTTGGTGCTTTTAGGCAGTAACAAAAGCACCTTATCTCCAACTTGGATGGCTCACTCTTTGGCCCTCTGGTTGTAATACTTTTCTTGCCTGCGAGCCTTGATGTTGTTGTTTCGAGCCATGGATCTCATCTCTTGCAGTCTTTCTAGAAGATCTTGAACGTACTTGGATACAGTTTTTATCTCCTCATCAATGCTTTGTCCAGGTGCTTTAGGATCTCCAGTGGGCCATGGGGGTGTGACCCAAAGATTATTTGGTAAGGGGAGTAACCCAGGCTGGCTTGCAGTACCTCTCAGTAGGCGAACAGAGCAGCTGGGCGGCGGTTATCTCATTATTCTGGTTTGCTTTCGGTGAGATGATGGAGCTTGGTAATCAGGGTGTGGTTGAACCCTTTCTACCAGGTCATTCACGTGCTTGGTGGGGTGCTGCTATGATTGCAGTGTTTTTCCCTAGGTGTCTGTTGGTGCTTATTTGGAGTGGCATAGCTTTTTATGGAAGGGGGAGAGGAAGGCTTGTCAGCTTGTTTGTCTGATGTTGGGACCTTGCCTTTAATTTCTTTGCGGGCAGTCATGTACATGTCTGCAGCTGATGCAATGTCGTAGGGAGCAGAAACTTGCTGTTCTCTAATAAAGACTTTTACTTTGCTCGGCATACACTCTAGTAGCTTCTTAGAGAGTAAGAGGCTCACTAGGTTTTCATAGGTCTCTAGCAGTTGGCTGAGAATGTGCCACTAAGCTTTTTTAAACACTCCAAATCAGTGGTTTCAACCTTTTTTGGTCTACTGCCACCCTTTCATATTTTTTTCTTTTAAAAAAATCTGCCAGCGCCCCTCTCTAAAGAAAATACTAATAAACAAGTGTGAGAAGGAAAATTTGAATAAAATGACATTTATTGATTATTTTCATGCGTCAATAACAGATAATTAATTTTATAACTATTATACAAAGTTTTTTTCAAATAACTTGCAGTGATTACACACAGAAATTAATCTCATTGTCATGACTTTCTTTCAAATCCTTGGCATAGTCCCTTTTTAAGTTATTGAATATTAAGGCCTACTATTTTTAGGTTTAATTGTAAATTTAGTTTTATTTTTTATAAAATATTTTATTACTAAATTCACTAAAAAAAAAATGAAGTTAAGCTATTGGGAACCTTATGCCTCCTGCAGTCTGACAACATTAGAAATGTCAATTAGCGAAAGCAAGGTGAAGGTCACCCCTAGTTGCAACATCCAGTATATGTCTTTGCTTACTCATTAAGTTTGTTACGCACTAAATCCAGTTTAACCATATATGTTGATGGAAAAGCTAAAAATAATTTCATTTTCGACCACAGTTTTGGAATTTTACAGGAACATTTAAGTGCAGCCATTTCTCTGTTGTGCCTCCTATATTAACATTCTTTTTACTGAAGACATGATTTAGTAAATCTATTGTTTTCCTGCAACTCAATTTGAACATCAGTAACAGATGTTTAAAAATTGTCATTTATATTTACATTTTTAAATTTATTACACCCTAGAAGCCAATCGCCAGTTCTTCATAGAGCATTGTTAGGTGAATTGTATAGACATTGATGCCCTTAGGCAGTAATTCATTTGTCAACAAACAAGTTATGTGAGATTGTAAAACCCTTTAAAGTAGATTTTTTGATATCTCAATAAAAGAAAAAAAAAATTTTAATCAATGAAAGTCAATTACTTTACTTGCAGTCGGGGAGATGGAGCTCGTCAGCCTAGTAAGGCAATTCAGCTAGGAGAGGGGTACTCGGACTTCAAACTCCCGCTGCCTTGCGATAACAAGGTTTCAGGAGAAAACCTCGAGGAAAAATCAGGAGTGAAGCCCCTTAGGCGTTGGGAGTATCAGCTATGAAATTCCCTCCAGCAGCTTCTGCAACTAAATTGGTGCCAAATGTAACGCAATGCATTCCTTTGGATTACATAAGCAAGGTCGAGAGAGAAATCATAGACGCATGGGCCACCCATGACCCCTTTATCTAAGGCCCAGGAATGCGCCCTGGAGAGTAAACTCTGGTGCTGCTGCAAAGCGGCTAAAACAACACGGGAGACAACAGTTACGGGATATAAGACCAACTTGTTTGGCGTAATGTATGGATGCCACGGGTTGTCTATGACAGTGGGAGAGGTCTTCGCACCTCACTGATCAGCTACCGCCTGGGCAGCCCCCAGACAGTTAGGTGCTGATCCACCACAGCCTGCCTGCTCTACTGGGTGCTTAGAGCTTAGTTTAAAATGACAAGTAGGCTGAAAACTTGCACCAAGCAACAAAAGAAGAAGAAAAATGAAAAAGAAAATTCCTATCGTGCAACTGGCCACATGGAACGTCAGGACAATGTGTCCTGATCTCACGGCAGGTTGACGATGCAAGGAAGATGGCAGTCATAAAAAACTAGCTGAAAAGACTACACATTGACATTGCAGCTCTCCAAGAAACCTGACTGGCCGAAGCTGATTACACTTTCTTTTGGAAAGGAAAAGCATAGAATGAAAAGCGAATGCATGGTGTTTGCTTTGCTGTCAAGAACAGTCTACTTCCCACAATAGTCTCTCCAGTTGGTGGCTCGGAACGGCTACTAAGCATAAGTATGATGACTACATCTGGAAAAGTCAGTCTAATTAGTGCCTATGCCCCTACACTATGTTCACTTCAGGAGGACAAAGACAAGTTCTACGAAGACCTCAAGGAAACCCATTGAAATTATTCCTCAATAAGAGCACATGGTTATTCTAGGTGATTCAATGTAAGAGTAGGAGCAGGCCACACAACCTGGCCAGACTGGCTAGGGCTTTTTGGAATCGGCAGGATGAATGAGAACGGACAAAGACTTCTTGAATTCTGTGCATACCATAAGCTCTGCATTACCAACACATACTTCAGGACAAAACCACAGCATTGGAGGCATCCTAGGTCTGTGTACTGGCACCAGCAGGATGTTTTCACATAGGTCCTGCCAGTATTTGTTAGCGCACTGTCTTGCTATTCTATAAGGACTTAATAACAACATCAAACTTTCCGCACTGAGGTTTTTTTTCCATACTATAAGCACGGTTTATGATCAGTGACTAGAAAGTCATAGTATATCACAATGAGGTTCTACATGTGACACTAACCAAAAAAATAAATTATTCTTGTATCCTATAAGTTTTTAATTTTAGTTTTAATAATCGATTTTCAAACAACATCATAAATTTAAGGCTTTTTTTTTTTGTTTAGACAAAAAAACAAAAACAACTATAGATGAAATTTTCTAGGAGGCCACTAAAGCATTCTGCTTTGAGATTTTATTTTTAAATATTGTTTGAACAGCAGAAAGTTTTTTTAATTGTTTATGAATGCTCTTTCAATTTTACTTTTTGGATATTGCTATATATATGTATATGTAAGTGAAGCCAACTTTCATAACCTTATTTGAAAATGGCATTCAAAGTAGAACATTGGAATAATTCAATAAACGTGAAGTAATCTGTACATGCACCCTAGTGAGTTTTCCTCAAGACTGACTTTGTCAAAGTTTTTATCTTTTAAAAAAGGTTAAACTATTCTATTTGAATGTTCGCTTTAGTGTTTTTAAATTAATATTTTATATATATATATATATATATATATATATATATATATTAATATTTTAACATATATGTAGATAAAAAACTATAATCTAAAAAGTGTATTACATAGTTTGTTTATCAAATCATAAACGTTAACGCTCTAAAGAACTAAAGACAATCGATACCATCCACTTACAGCAAGAGAGTAAGATTTTAATTATTTATATATCTAGAGAAAAAGGGAATTGCCGAACTCTAATTTCTAATGTTGTTTCTGCTCCCTACTGCCCCTTTGACTCCCAGCGCCCCTCAATCTAATAAAATACTAAGAAAAACACAAAGATTCCTTGTTCCATATGCTAGGACAAATTTGTACAAATGCTCCTTCTTCCCTAGTGCTATTAGAGCATGGAATGGGTTGCCTGAGCTAGCCAGGAAAACCAGTTGACTTAGCAGAATTTAGGTCATTGATTAACATGCATGAATAAATGCATGACACGTACGACGTAATCTTCTTTTTTGAAGTAAGGTCTAAATATAAGATAAGATAATTTCACGAAATCACTCCTGTTTAAGACAAGTGCTCTAAATTTTCTATGTGAGGACTCAGCAGGCAGCTCAAACTGGACCACTAGCGCCTGTAACCTGTTTCAGTCTTGTAGTATTCCTACTGGTAAGAGAGGAGTTTGGCGTAGACCTTGTATGCAGTGGCGTAGCAAGGTACCCGTGGGCCCAGGTTCAAGAATATGTTGATGGGCCCCCCCCTCCCCCACCCCCAAATATGACACATATTTTGTGTGACAAAGAAATCCAGTAGTTTGTATGTATCAGTACTTTTACTAAAAGACATTCATGAGCACAGCTGACAGAATCATTAAAGACCATGTTTAAGTACTATATATTGAAATAGTGGTGTAGGTAGGGTGGGGGGTCCACATTTAAAAATACCCCTGAGCACCCACTTGAGGGGTCTAGCAAATGAGTGTCCGAAGTTTGTTTTACATTATATATTAAATATTATGCCTTTATCTAATGTCATGATGTCGAATGTCAAAATGAAGGGGCCCATAAAGATGTCAAGCCTGACGGGCTCACAAATCCCTAGCTATGCCACTGAGGCTATTGTACTGTTTGCTCATATTAAAAAACCATCATTGCCTTGGCATCGTATGTAATTTAAAGAAAGATGGTGATATTTTATTACATAAGAGTATTTGTTCAGTCAATCATGCAGACTTCTGCTTCTCGAAATTATGAAAACCTACAAATAACTATCTAATTGGAATTTCTTTGAGTAATTCGTCATCGGAGTTGACAAAACATTTTCAAAAAATAATGCTAATTTTATAAACTTTTTAATTCTCTCTGAGTGCTGTCAATCATGATAGAGAAAAATTACACAGATTGAATATCCTTCAGGTGTTTTGATAAAATTGCACTGCCCAACAGGTCTATTATTTCGTTTTGAAACTGTGGGTCGAAGTAAAGGGTTGTGTTTTTATTTTCATAAGAATTTATGTAATGCTTTAGACATTGTTGTTGTTACTTTCATCACCTAAACAATAATCTTCGCAATGACCACTAAATGAAAGGTTGTTGCTTGCTAAAGTTAAAACTAGTATTCAATATGCAATGAATTACTTTCGTCAGTAATTGTCAACTTCTTCAATGTGCTCCTTGTCTAGATAAGATTCACATACATCAGTTGTTCATTGTGTATGTTTGTTTGCAAGCTTGTTGATGGAGTTAAGTAATTATATATATAGTAGGCCTATCTTTTTTTTTGACGATATGATTGGAAAACAAACAACATTGATGCTATCTCAGGGTATAAACCCAACACCATCCAGACCATCCGAATGACTTTCCAGTGCAGATACCAGACGACAAAGCAGCCATTCTGTCTAAGGAGTATCCATAAGGTGGATTGGTCCGACCACATACCAGACACAGAAATCTTAAAGCTGTCCAACATGTACAGTATCAATGCAACAGTAAAAAGGTCCCAACTTCAATGGGTGGAACATGAAGTCTGCATGCCAGTGAAACGCCTTCCCAAACGATTTCTGTACAGGGAGCTGTGTGCAGGAAAGAGCTCCGAGGGAGGCCAATATAAGCGCTACAAAGACACTCTCAAGAGCTCCTTCAAGGAATGTGATATCGACAATCACGGCTGGGAAGCACTAGCTCTCGATTGCTCCTCATGGCGTGAAGCTGTGAGTCACAGAGTCTCAAGATATGAAGCAAGAAGAGTGGCCAGGGCGAAAGAGCGCCAAACCAACAAAAAACTGAGACAAGAACCAGGCCTATCTGTAACTGACCTAACCCACACATGCTACGTATGCAGCTGGCTTTTTAAAGCGAGGATTGGACTTTAGTCTCTTCGAGTCCATAGGAAATAAGAAATGTGTTCACCTTCGACTACGAAGGAGGAGCTATCAGTTATCGCTATATCTTAAAAATGTTTATTAGGCCTATAAACCTCCTCCCCAATTCAGTCACAATAAGTAGCTAAAAAGTCAAGATCTTTAATAATTCCCTAAGTAACAAACAGAATATAATGTTGTTTTTTCTTGTTTAATACCTATTTTAAGTCTAGATTTCTGGTAATGGAAAAATAAAGAAAAAAAATCTTATTTTTTAACAAAAAAAAAAAAAAAAAAGCCGAAAAAAGGTTAAATACTATCAACGATTTCATTAACATAGAGGGAAAAAGCAAAAGAAAGACTGGGCGTATGGGATCCAAACGTCACCACCAACGCACTGTCCCCAGATTACAATAAACTGATGAAAGCAGTCCCTTATAATGACTCTAGTTGAAAACACAGGTTCATGTTTGGAAGTTAATATAAAGTTTGATATGACGTGTCGTGCAGGATAATTTAAGGAAACTTTTTAATTTTTTATTTTTTTTTACAAAATTGCAGTTTAGGGCAGGCTACAATTGGTCATTAGTCATGGGACCAGGCAAAATGAAACCCATACACGCTATGCCAGGTTATATTTAGAGATGAAAAGTCATTTCAGATATGGGGCCCCATATTAGTCCAGATATTGTATTACATGTAACTTCTAAATATTTCATAGAGGCCCTTTAAAGCTAGTGGTTATGTTGCAAAGAGGGGCCCATTGGGTAAATGGTTGTGGGCCCGGGTTCATTGAACCCCTTCGCGCCATGGATTCTACGCCACTGCTTACTTGTATGCTTTTAACTTTTACCTAGATCATCTCATCTCTAAATTGACTAGATTGTCTAGGTCTACCTCTAGATATGAGATGAGTAACATCATAATTGATATATGGTCTATGTCATCTTGACCAGTTAAATCTAGTCTATAGATTATATTATATGACTATACTCAGATAATCAGATATGTAAGTTAAAAATTTATTATTCTAGAATAGATCTATAATCTATTACTTATTACTATTATTAATTTAATTAATATTATATCATCATATGTTATAATTCAAGATCTAGATCTACTCATGATCTAGTCAATCTAGTCTAAGCCTTAAGGGTTAGTCTAGATTCTAGATCTAGAGCACTCTAGAACTAGAGTCTAGAGATAGTAGAGACAGTAGAGTCTATTAAGAATTAAGTCTATAAATTAGTACGAAAAAAAAAAAAAAAACCTGGATCAACAACAAAGATTGAAAGAATGAAAGATTGATAGTTTTTAGTTCTAAAGACAGACTTTTTAGTCTTTTACTTTGACTTTGATTCTCTAGATCTAACTGATTTTATAAATAGATCTAGACTACTTAGTCTACTACTACTAGTAATCACACTAATCACTAATGTACTAATGATAATGACTAACACTTAATTAAAAGTTAAAACAGTCTTCAGTTCGAGTAGGTATAGATTACCGAATCTAGTCTAGATCTACAAAATACTACATCTAGATTGGGTAAATAAAATATAGTCTAGAATCCAGTGATATATATCTACTAGATTCTAGTCATATAGAGATATAGTCTAGTAATATCTACTATTTATATAAATAAGTTAAATAAGATATATAATATATATGTATATGTGTCAGTGCGATGTCGCCATGTTGAACAAAAAAAATTAATCACGTGATTTCCGAGAGTTTATGCGTTGTTTTTTTTTTACAATACCTCTAAATCAGGGGTGGGCAAATTACGACCAGCGGGCCACATGCGGCCCGCCGAACTGTTTTATGCGCCCACAGACACCTACCGTAATCAGGTATGCTCACAGATTATACATATAAAAATACAAATATTTTTAAAATAGCTAATTTTAAAATATCTATATAAATTATTGCAATTCCTGATTCTTATCACTTATAATTAATGAAGAGGGGAAAGAAAGATTGTCTTTACATGTCATTCTAAAAAGCTTAAAGTAAACAAAGATTATTTTTATTTGCAATGTTTCGAAAAACTCAGTTAAAGATTCAAACTCAGGCCTATATTTATTCAATGTCTTGAGCTGTGTTGAAAGTTTTGGGTTAGCTTGGAACAAGATGGCAAGTGTAACAACTGATAGAGCCCGTGTTTTGACAGAAAAACATTTTTTTTAATAAAAAAAAAGAAAATATCTCAACCATAAATTTTTAACGGAAAAGTTTGCGCAAAGCTGCATTAAATATCAATTACATTAATGGTGTAACAATATCAGTAATCCATCTTAACACTGCTAAGGGTCTTAAACACAGACAGCTCCAATGAGTACTTGAAGATTAGGAAACAAAACATTCCACGTTCGTTAAAACAGTAATATCCGCTGGTTTATCATGGGCAATGTAGTGAGAAGAAATAGAATATCGAGGAAGAAATTGCTATGTTCCTTGAAGAAATTTACTGTAACTTTGTTACTAATATTTCTGATGAAAAGGTGAAGACTTCATTTTTGTAGTCGACAGTAGTACACATCAATGTGCATGTTAAATCTCTTCAAACAAAGCTTTCCCATTTCTCCAGGCAAGCAAGTGAAAACAGGTTTTGTCATTTTCCTTTGTTGAAAGGTGAAACTATTTCTAGTGAAAAGGTTGAAAAGTACAAGACTTATTTGAATTCTTTGATTGTAGAATTTGAAAACTAGTTTTAAAACGACAATACTCTCAGATACCCAATAACCCTTTTAGTGCAGTTGCTGATTCAGCTCTAGAGGACATACCTCCAAGCAAATTATGAAATAAAAGAAGTTCCATTCAGTTCTTTCATGAGAGTTTTAGGGATTTCCACGCTTTAAAAATACTTAGCTGCTAAACTTTCACATTAATTTTGTGCACATTCATCTATGAACAAGCAAGTGTAGGAATAGGTCGATGCTGACTGAGTGTAATAACAACTAGTAAGCTAGTTCCACAATTCTGGAACATTATGCTCGAGTGTAAACAGTTAAACACTCAAATTAAGTACAACTGTTCATTTGTTGTCAAATGGTCTGATGTAAACAGTCTATAACAAAAATATTAAAAAATTATCGAAAATATTAGTTCCAGAAATCGCTAATTCCCTCAACTGGGAGTGTAAAAAATTAAATCCTGTTAAATCAGTATAAATGCCAATTAAGATATTAGCTAGTGTAAGTTGTAAGTACGGTACATTATACATATATGCGCCCCCCCCCCATTCCCAAAAGTTTTGTAATGCGGCCCTCGATAGGAAAAGGTTGACCACCCCTGCTCTAGATCTAAATAAGGGGTTCTCAACCTATGGAACGCGACCCCTTTGGGGGTCGAATGACCATTTGTCAGGGGTCGGAAATTTGTTTTTTTTTTTTTTGTTGTTGTTTTTTTTTTTTTGGTCTATTTATCATCGAAATTTTTTTTTTCGTTTTAACATAATTGTACCATAGTTTGTATACATTTATATTTCTGATAACAAAACAAAGGGACATTACTGAAATTGATTTTTATTTTACAAACGATGTAACGACCGTCAAACATAAATTTAATAAAATATTTTTAAAAAAATGATGGTAACATAAATTCTATTTAGAAGATTGATATTTTGTTAGTGGATACAGATGGTACTTTGAGTTTGTGAGTGTAACGTCATCGTTTGAAGGTAGACATGTTTTTTTTCATTGATAGTTACTTTTTTGTAATGAGTTTGATGCGTTCAACGTGTTCTGCTATTTCACACTGATATTACAAGCTTCTCGAGAGTCAAACTTCTAAAAAACTGAGGTTTTTTTTTTTAACTTCGTGAAAAAGTTTTTTTTTAAAGCAATAACAAATACAGATAAAAGCCGACCTGGTAGACATCTTTGTCACCTAAAATAATTATTCAATGCAAGAACCAAATACATTGTGCCTCGATTTGTTTAAACTAGAAAGATCCGTTCGTCCAAATGAAACTTCAACAGTAACTGTACACAAAGATAAAGGCACATTCCTCGTTCCGTATGCTAAGACAAATTTGTACAAATGCTCCTTTTTCCCTAGTGCTATTAGAGCACGGAAAAGGATTGCCTGAGCTAGCCAGGAAAACCAGTGACTTGGCAGACTTTGGCTCACTGTTAATATGCATGACTTAATGCATGACGCGTAGGACGTAATCATCTTCTTTTTTGAAGTAACGTCTGTATTATATAAGATAAAGATACGAAAATAAAATTGATATCTTGCCAACTTTATCTATGGAGAATAAAAGGCATTGAATTTGACAAAACGAATACAATGGTAAATTATGTCAAAGAACATATGTACTAGTGTGCCAGTGAAATTTCACTTACTTTGCGAATCTGCAGGATATCCTGTTTACATTTTCCTAAACTCTAAGTTAACGATGTTCCAGAGACAGAAAGAGTTTGTTGAGCTCATCAAAAGCGATGCAGCTAAAAATGATTGCTTTTCAATGTCAGTTAAACAATTCTGGATAACGTGTTTGTAGACATATCCCATTTTGAGATTGTGTTGCGTCTTTATGGTCCAGTTCTAAAAGTAGGCTTATATCTTTGTGGAGCAGGGTTTCCCAGCCTGTTAGTTACCAAGTCTCAATAAAGAATTTGATTGATGCTGAAGATTACATTCATTGTGCTCTTACAAAGACTCCCACAAGAATCCAACTTTCGCACTAATGTTGGCTTATTTAGAAATGTGTAGCAATGTAGTTGACCTTATATAATATCATACTCCACTTACTTTTCACATTGTCACACAAGTATGCACAGGAATATGGTGAATTCGCAGTAGAAAAGTTAATAATGCAACTTATAAAGATAATTTTATGTTAGCGATTTAATTATAAAACACATTTATTTTACACTATTTACGATTATATAAACCATTTTCCTATATCTAACTTATATCAATGAAAATACATACGTCATATATAGACATTAAGATAACGATTTAATAACAATAGAAAATTTACATTTACCTAGGCGAAAACGAAAAAAACAATTACGGCTGGGGGTAGACGCCTAATGGGGAATCGTATTAAGGGGTCGCGGCACTAAAAAGGCTGAGAACCGCTGATCTAAATTTATTCACAAAGGCTGTAGGCAGGGGCAAACTGGCTAGTCTATAAGGGCATTCGAGCAAATGCCTGGTGAGCCGGCACTAAAAACTTTTTTTTATATACAGACAACTTTTTTAAAAAAGCAGCTGTCACGATCATCAATGGTGTTGATGTCACAATCTAAGATGGTGCCAGATGTCACGCTCAATCTTGATTGTGCCACTGTCACGATCAGACTTGAACTATATTGCACTATCAATGATCGTGATTGCCGAGAATCTTGAAATGATCTTTCAATAAGATGATCGTATAGAAGTAGACAGATCTATGTTGATAATACGATCATACAGAATGTTGCCAATTGATAAGAGGATCATCTAGGTCTAGGAGTTACTACTTGACAAATATGATCTAAGTACGTTCTAAATTCAATGAAGAAACTTCTCTTCGTCCAAAACAATTACTTTAATTAATAACTTGAAAACACTATTCACAAATAGTTACAATGGTTAAAATGTACTTGAATTGAATCTACACTATAGTATATCTGAGTCTTAATACAAATAAAATATATATTCTCAATTTCACGTTACATACAAGTTAGATGTTAACACTACAACTTCCGAGACAAGACTTTAGTACATGTTTACACTAACACATTCCGTACAAGACTGAGGCTATTTTGCATCTTCGCCGGGTTTCAGCTTGTAATCACGTGATAAACAACTTACCCCTCCCAGACCAACCAATCATTGCAGTCTAATGTACAACATTTAACTTTCGGAACCAATGGAGTTCATTTAATTACATGCTTGTTTTTTTTCCCAGCTATGTCGGCAAACAACCCGAAACTGTTACCATATATGGTCATAGTGTACGTGACATATTACACCCCGCTATCTTAAGCATTTGTATGGTAATAGAAATGCGTATAATACACAAAAAAATTATTAAGACATTATAACTCATTTGGTTAGTACTAATGTGAAAATGTGTACATGGAAAAATATATTGCATATGAAAAATTGACATAGAAAAAATTGATAATACATGACAATCTTCTGAGAAAATAATACTCAATGTGATCAATCTTCTGAATAATAATACTCAATGTGATATAAATCTCAACATGTGTGAAGCAATAAAAAATTCCAATTACATGTCATGTATCCGTACCATTATAATAGGATATATGCAATAATATTATACCTGAAATAAAATACACATGATTTAAAAATTAAGATGTCTGATGCATGTCATATGCAAAGATGCTGAAACATAATAAACAACGTATCTTGAATGAGTGACCTTTCTCAATGGGTTGCTTGGTGCTAAAATAAATGTAACATAATCTGATATAGAATACCTGTGGAAAAAATGAGTAAACAAATTAATTAATTGATTAAATATAACTGAATATTGTTCTTCCTTGACGAGTATGAATGATAATGGATCAAGTGACACTAAATATGGTATAGTACATATATAAAATGTAAGTGTGAAGTTCGGAACCCTTCTGAGTTGCCGTCATGGATGGGTGTGCGCGTTTTCTAAACTTGAAAAAAAGGTCTTTCAGTTTATGAAGCTGTTGTCTCCATGTCATATTGATCTCACAGATAATGTCTGATTGAACCGCGTTTGAATTTGGTGAAAATAAGAACTGTCCGAAACCAAAACTCAATTTTCTGGTTGATGAACTTTGACGCTGTAGAACAATGGTAGCAGAATGCTTTGCGTTATAATGTTCAATAGAGCAATGACTGAACAGGTCTGAGTTCAATCGGTCAATACAGCAATGTTGAAGAAGTTCATTTGTTCCTTTCTGAAGAAAAGTTGCCCCTTGAGTGGACGGAGGATGAAACTTGGTGTTGTCAATGTTGTTGCTTTCTGAGTTTCTTTCAAATGGCAGGACTGAAAATGTTTCAGAAAGACTGGTAAAGAAATCTGCATGGTCTGGAAACACTTTAATGTTCTTCACTGTTTGTAGTGCTATGTCATCCAGAGTGATGACCTTGGGAATGTCAATGTGATTTGATGTTGGTAATGAAACATCTATCTCAGGAATGGGTGTTGATGATGTTTCTTCTTCTTCCTCAGGAATAGTTGCTAAGCTTGTAAAATGTTCAACTTCTGCTTTGATGTCTTCATTATCTGTTTCATGGTAATGTTCAAACATATGAACATGAAATACCTTGGTAACCTTGTTGACATTGATTTCATAAAGCAGGTTGGAAATCTTTCTGGTGATGTGAAATGGACCTTGCCATTTGTAGAACAGTTTGTTACTCCAATCTGGTAACAGTAATTTGACTTGATCTCCTTGAGCAAAATATCTTGATTTCATGTGTTCATGTAATATTCTTTGACTTCCAATGTTCATGGTTGTAATGGCTTCTTTAGTTGACTCACATTCTTTCAAATGAGGAATACTTGTATGAGTGGTATAGTTAGATTGAACAGTTTCACTTTTGTCTGGTATAGCCGAAGTTGATTGAATAAAAGTTTCTTTGTTATCTGCTTCTGGTTCATGAGACTTGTCTTTATTGTAGCAGAAATGTTCAATGCATACCATAGTATTTGATGCAGATGCATTCTTATTCAAGTCTTGATGTATGAAGTCATCATCAGTGGTTAGGGATGGGAAAGTACTTGGTAGGGATGGGCTTGTATTGTCAGGTAGGGATGGACATGTAATAGCAGGTAAGGATGGACATGTAGTAGCAGGTAGGGATGGACATGTAGTAACAGGTAGGGATGGACATGTAGTAACAGGTAGGGATGGACATGTAGATCTAGTAGGCAGTGATGTCCCTGTAGATTTGCTTGAGTCGTGATGCATAGATTCATTGTTGTCGGTTCTGACTTAGTAGTCTGGTTCATTCTTTGTTTTGATTGATTTAGATTGCTTTTGACTTTGCTTCTTTTTAAGTTTGTCTCTTTTACAATCTGGACAATTGTCAACATATTTCTTGACATCTTTGTTCAAGCTAGGCCAATAATATTCTTTGGCAATTCTCTTCTTAGTACTTGTTACACTCATATGTTTGGTGTAATGAAACTCATGCTTTGCTTCAATTATTTGTTTTCTGTACTTTAGTGGTACATATATTTGTTCAATTACATTGGTGTACTTGCGGACAATAATCTTCTTGAGAAATCCTTCTTCGAGATATGCTAAGTTTTGTGTAATTCTATTAGATTGAGCTCTCTGGTACATTCTTTCTATTGTAGTATCATTGCTTTGTTCAGCTTTGAATTCAGTATTTTTCAATTCTAATAATTTTCGTTTCAGTTCTTTTTGTCTTTGTTTGTCTTTTTCTCTTTGTCTTTCTGCTTGACGTTTCTTTGCTTCATATTCTCTTTGTCTTTCTGCTTCATGTCTTTGTTTTTCTGCTTCTTGTCTTTGTTTTTCTGCTTCTTGTCTTTGTTTTTCTGCTTCTTGTCTTTGTTTTTCTGCTTCTTGTCTTTGTTTTTCTGCTTCTTGTCTTTGTTTTTCTTCAGCTTGGTTTTGTTTTTCTTCTTCTTGATCTAATTGACGATCTACCAAAGGCAGTATTTCATGTGGCGGTAATACCAATAACCCCGCTGTGTCAAGTAATTCCAACAATCTTTTGTTCTTGTCTTTGGAGACATGTTGATAAATATATACGAACTTGGAATGTACAAATATAGTACCGTTTGGAATATAACAAATCAATGTTAGTTATGCCGTAACTGGCTATGAAGTATAACTTTGTTTTACAGTAGAAGTACTACTGGAGTCGTTGTAGGAAGTGTAGATGTATTCAACCGTATCAGGTTAATAAAATATTGCTGAGCCGTACAAGGCTATGAACTTTCTCTTTCTTGAGATTGTAGATCTAGTATAACTTGTAGTATTAAAGTCGTCGTTCTGTACGATTGACTTGATATCATTTAGTAGAAAAATGTTTACTTGATAGCTTATAGTGTCAGGTAATTGCTACTGGGCTTATCTATAGTAATAATGATGTCAGTTGAATGATACTTGATAGATTATAGTGCCAGGTAATTTCTACTGGGCTTATCTATAATACTAATGATGCCAGTTAAATGATACTGGGCTTATCTACTGTGTCGGTTGAATAATACTGGGCTTATGTTATGCCAGAACTGGGCTTATGTTATGCCAGCTAAATATTACTGGGCTTATATATCATGCCAGTTAAATAATATTGGTCTTATTGCCAATGCCAATACAATATAATAATATTAGATCTCGAGAGTTATATTGAAAACTCTATCGTAGATCTATAGCTATAATAAGATAAGATATCGATAACCAAACTGACCTTTAAACACAGTAGAACTATTCTCAAGTTGAAGAAAATCGAAGGGTTGTATTTGACGAAGTTTCGAAAATGTTTCCTTAGATCTTAAAAAAAAAATTGTTCTTAATTCCATTGTACCTAGCAATTTTTAAAACGCTAGTGCAGACACACACAGACATACAAACACTGTCATCTTTAATGCATTAGATTCTATGCTAGTATAGCTATCGATTCTGGTACTAGTACTAAAGTATTAGATATTAGTATATTAGATATTATTAGTACTAATACTTTAGTACTAGTACCCCGATGCAAAATATTCTAGGCCCTAGGCCCTAGGCCTGACCTAACCTTAAGTATAGGCCAAAAAAAAAAGCATAACCCAAAACCTAACAAAACCTAAGCAAAATGCAGCTTAAGCTGAAACAACAGAGGGCATATCAACCTAATCCTAATCCTTGGCCGAGCCCCTAGGCTGGCAGCACACCTAGACCGAACCCTAAGTATAGGCCGAAGAAACCCTAATTATAAGCCAAAACCTAAGCAAAATGCAGACAAACCCTAAGCTTAAGCTGAAACAAACAACATCAGCCTAACCCTAATCCTTGGCTGAGCCATAGGCCGCACACCTAGACCAAACCCTAAGTATAGGCCCAAGTATATGCCGAAGAAACCCTAAGCATAAGCCTAAACCTAAGCATAATACAGACATACCCTAAGCATAAGCTGAAACAACAGAGGGCATATCAACCTAACCTTGGCCGAGCCCTAGGCTGGCCGTGCCTAGGCCGAACCCTAAGTATAGACCAAACAAACACTAAGCATAATACAGAAAAAAAAACCTAAGCATGAACTGAAAGTAACGGAGAGCCTAACAACCTAATACTAACGCTAAGGATAAGCCTTACCCCCTCACCCTAAGCATAAGGGAAACCCTAAGCCTTACTTTCTCGTGCTAAATTTTTTTTGGATGATCTTTTTGATGATCTTTTGATGACCTTGTGATGACCTTTATCGAGTGTCGGAGGTGCCAGATGTCAATATCATCAATGGTGTTGATGTCACAATCTAAGATGGTGCCAGATGTCACGCTTAATCTTGATTGTGCCACTGTCACGATCAGACTTGAACTATATTGCACTATCAATGATCGTGATTGCCGAGGATCTTGAAATGATCTTTCAATAAGATGATCGTATAGAAGTAGACAGATCTATGTTGATAATACGATCATACAGAATGTTGCCAATTGATAAGAGGATCATCTAGGTCTAGGAGTTACTACTTGACAAATATGATCTAAGTACGTTCTAAATTCAATGAAGAAACTTCTCTTCGTCCAAAACAATTACTTTAATTAATAACTTGAAAACACTATTCACAAATAGTTACAATGGTTAAAATGTACTTGAATTGAATCTACACTATAGTATATCTGAGTCTTAATACAAATAAGATATATATTCTCAATTTCACGTTACATACAAGTTAGATGTTAACACTACAACTTCCGAGACAAGACTTTAGTACATGTTTACACTAACACATTCCGTACAAGACTGAGGCTATTTTGCATCTTCGCCGGGTTTCAGCTCGTAATCACGTGATAAACAACTTACCCCTCCCAGACCAACCAATCATTGCAGTCTAATGTACAACATTTAACTTTCGGAACCAATGGAATTCATTTAATTACATGCTTGTTTTTTTTCCCAGCTATGTCAAGCTATGTCGGCAAACAACCCGAAACTGTTACCATATATGGTCATAGTGTACGTGACAGCAGCCTTATACAGATGACCGAAAACATTTATTTTTTAAAATTAATTTTGTTTGAAATTCAACAATAATATCAAATAATTTACATTAGTATAGCCTACATACACTGTCCTTAATATCGTGCTTTCACGGTTTAGAGGTTGTGTTTAGCCAAATCATTTTGCTGGTCGGCATTGACGTTTGATGGCACTCCCATTTTTTCTCCTTCCCTTCCCCGTATTTTAAAGAGTCCAATGACAATATTACCAAAAAAAAGGGATGAGAGAGGTTAAGTTAGAAAACATTGATGTAACGCTGAAAGAAAAATAGGGGTTGACAATGAGCTCGTTAACAATAGTAAGTAGGAATTTACTTTAAGACACGTTCAGCTACAAAATAGCCAACCACCTAACTTATTCACAGCTCAATCTGAGTAAAGAATATACCTTCTGCGTTTTGTAAAGAAATCATCGTATCTCAAACTGTGGTCCCTTGTGTGGCATAGGCCACTAACCAGCTTTCTCAGAGTGTCTCGGTACTGGGCGAGTCTTTTCAACTGTCCCCATGTCTTGTCCATCTGCTTGGCATCCTGGTTGTGCGGTTTGAGCGCTGGACTGTCGTTCGGATTTATCGATGGTTCAAATCCTGCCCGCTCCCATCCCCCGTCGTCCTGCGGGAGGTTTGGACTAGGAAGTAAACTATCTTCAACTCTGAAGGAACATCCGAAACATGTTAAACAAACAATTATCTGCTTCCAAATCGCGACGCCATGTATTCCTGGGCCGTCCCCTCTTCCTCTTATCGTGGGGGTTTTAGGTTAGGGCTTGCCTAGCTATGTTTGGATGCAATCTTACGATGGGTTTGACCTATCCATCTCCAGCGTCTCTGAAGCATATCTGCTTCAATTGGCTTCTGCTTTGTTCTTCGATACAGTTCCTCATTCGAGATCTTGTGTGGTCAGTGGATCATAAGAATCTTCCTCAGGAAGGTATTGATGAATACTTGGATTTTTATCATGGTGGTGATGGTGGTTCTCCCGGTCTCTACTCCATAAAGTAGTTTTGGGTTAACAATCATGTTGAAGAGCCTGATCTTAGTGGGGGTGTTTATTTTCCTAGATCCCCATTTCAGGTGTTATTCAGCTGATGGAAGGCTGCTCAAGCTTTAAAAATTCGGTTTCCGACATCTGCATCTATTCCTCCATGGTTGTCTAGGATACTACCGAGATAGGTGAAGCTTAAAAAATTCCACCTATTCCAGCGCCTCACCTTGAACTGTAATGGGTGTGTTGTTGGACGCCTTTACATAGAACACCTTGATCTACCCTCTGTTTTGGTAAGACTCCTTTTGGATGAATTGTCCGCAATGACGCTTATCTTTTCCTGCATCTGCTGTTGTGTGTGGGAAAGAAGAGCCAGTTTATCTGCAAAGTCGAGGTCGTCTAGCTGTTTCCACATTGTTCCACTTTTGGTCCGTTGCTGTCGTCATGACCCAATCTATAGCAGAAACAAGAATGGAGAAACAGCCATGTCTCACTCCTGTTTGGACTTCAAATGCTGTCAGTTGTCTGCCATGAACTTTTTTGCAAGTCATTCCCTCATATGATTTCCTGGTGATATTGTTTTTTTTTTCAGGCACTCCATGGTGTCTCAGTATTTTACAGAGGGACTGTCTGTCCGCGCTGTCAAACGCCTTCTCATAGTCTATAAAAACTGACGTAGAGATGGGAGATCTATTTCAAGGACTATTCCAAAATGATGCGTTTTTGCGCAGGGTTGCAATTTGATCTGTGCATGATCTCTACTTTCGAAAGCCGTCTTGTTGGTCACGGAGGCGTGGATCTACACCATCTTTCATTCGGCTCAGCAAAATGCAATTAAACATTTTTCCTTGATAGTTGCAGCAGGAACTAAGATCGCCTTTCTTGGGAAGTTTGATGAGGTAGTCTTTCCTTCACTCTGGTGGTACTTTTTCTTTTTTCTATATCTTGAATTAGAGAGAGTAGAGTAACTTCACACTGGTATCAATATCTGCCTTTCTTCTAGGATGATGTCAGGTCCTGCAGATTTGCCCATTCTTCAACTGCTTGATTGCGCTGCGAATCTCTTCTTTAGTGAGTGCACCGCTCTTTATAGGCAGGTCTCTTGCTGCTGGTGGTATCTCTGGTGGGTTTGCAGGAGTAGGTTTGATAATGCTTGATCAATCCATCCTTTGCCCATCTTCATCTGGTATCTGCTATCACTTCAACATTTTTGCCATTTACTGGACTTTCTGGCTTGGAAAATTTTCCCAATATCTTTTTGATGATTGAGTTAGGTATTTGGTGCTGTTCTGAATAGTTCTGCCTCTCTGTTCTGAGGCTACACTTGAAATTTCTATTTCAGCATATTCTTATTGTGCTTTTCCTTTTGCTGCTCTTGCTTTACTACTGTTTATACCTGCTTTCTTATTTCTTATTTCCTTAATCTTCTGGGATGATGTCAGGTCCTGCAGATTTGCCCTTTCTTCAACTGCTTGATTGCGCTGCGAATCTCTTCTTTAGTGGGTGCACCGCTCTTTATATGCAGGTCTCTTGCAGCTGGCGGTATCTCTGGTGGGTTTGCAGGAGTAGGTTTGATAATGCTTGATCAATCCATCCTTTGCCCATCTTCATCTGGTATCTGCTATCACTTCAACATTTTGCCATTTACTGGACTTTCTGGCTTGGAAAATTTTCCCAATATCTTTTTGATGATTGAGTTAGGTATTTGGTGCTGTTCTGAATAGTTCTGCCTCTCTGTTCTGAGGCTACACTTGACATTTCTATTTCAGCATATTCTTATTGTGCTTTTCCTTTTGCTGCTCTTGCTTTACTGCTATTCATACCTGCTTTCTTATTTCTTCTTTCCTTAATCTTCTTAAAAGTTTCTGCTAAACTCCACTCCTTGTAGGTGTATGACTTGTGGCCCAGTACTTCTTGGCATGAGGAGGTTACAGTTTCTTTCACTTTCTGCCACGTCTGTTATACTGTCTCCTCTTCTAAAAGCTCTTCTAGGAGCTGGAACTTGTTTGATAGAATAACATTGAACTCTTCCTGTTTTGTGCAGTCTTTCAGCGCAATGGTTTGGTAGTGTGGTGTGGCTGGACCTTCAACTCTTCTCCAGCTTCAGTTTTACTCGGGCGATCAGAAGATGATGATCATAAGCAATAACTGCGCCTCGTCTGACACGTACATCCTGAAGAGAGCGTCGAAAATTAATCACAATACAGACGTGGTCTATTTGGTTCTCTTTCTTATCTTATATAATACAGACGTTACTTCAAAAAAGAAGATGATTACGTCCAACGCGTCATGCATTTAGTCATGCATATTAACCAATGACTTAAATTCTGCCAAGTCACTGGTTTTCCTGGCTAGCTCAGGCAACCCATTCCATGCTCTAATAGCACTAGGGAAGAAGGAGTATTTGTACAAATTTGTCCTAGCATATGGGACGAGGAATGTGCCTTTATCTTTGTGTCTTTCAGAGTATTTTATTAAATTTTGTTTTTGTATTTGAAGATTATGGTTCAGTGTTTTATGTATTATTGCTACTTTACTTTTGAGGCTTCTGTCCTGAAGGCTTTCTAAATTTAGTGATTTTACTAAAGGTGTTACTCTAGTCAAATGTGAATATTCGTTTGTTATGAATCGCACTGCTCTATTTTGTGTCTGTTCTAGTTTCTTAATGTTTTCTTGAGTTGAGGGGTCCCAAACAGAGGATGCATATTCTATTATTGGCCTAACCAAGGTTAAATAACATTTTAGTTTTATGTTCTTATTTGATTTATAGAAATTTCTTTTAATAAATCCTAATGCTTTGTTTGATTTTTTTGTAGTTTCATCAATATGTGGATTCCATGACAGTTTTTCATTTATTATAACACCTAGGTATTTTGCGTTTTCAGTCTGTGTTACTGGTTTGCCATGAATAAGATAAGTGGAATTAATTTGTTTTAGTTTTTTTGTTACTCTTAACAACTGACATTTTTCTGGGTGGAAAGACATGCTCCAATTTGATTCCCATTTCTGTAATTCATCTAATTCTCTTTGTAAAATATCTGTGTCTTGTGTTGTTTTTATTGTTCTATATATTATGCAATCGTCTGCAAATAATCTGACTTTTGTTCCTGAACTAATGCAATTTGGTAAATCATTTATGTAAATTAAAAATAGTAGTGGACCCAAGACTGTTCCTTGAGGTACACCTGAGTTTACTGTTATCGGTGTTGAATTAGAGCCATTTATTATTACAGTTTGTTCTCTCCCTATCAGAAAGTCTTTAATCCACTGATGCAGTGGACCATTAATGCCGAAATATTTTAATTTTTTAAGCAAACTATGGTGGTGAACTTTGTCAAAAGCCTTAGAAAAATCTAGTAAGATAGCATCTATTTGTTCACTATTATCTAAACCTTTTGAAAAATCATCAATTAGTCCTATTAGTTGTGTTTCACATGATCTATATTTCCTAAAGCCATGTTGGTATGGTGTGAGGACATTATGTTTGTCTAAGTGGTTTATGATGTTGCTACATATTATGTGTTCTAGGATTTTACATGTGATGCTGGTAAGTGATACTGGTCTGTAGTTTCCTGGGTCAGATTTTTCTCCTTTTTTAAATAGGGGGGTGACATTAGCTTCTTTCCAGTCCTTTGGTACTCTGCCCTGGTTAAGTGAAGCCTGAAAGAGTATTTTGAACACTGGGGCTAGCTCATTACTTAGTTCTTTGAGTAATCTAGCTGGAATACCATCAGGTCCAGAAGCTTTATTTGGTTTGGTGTTGGCTAATAGTTTTTGAATTCCATTTTCTTGTACTACTATATCTTCTATGTTGTCTACTTGGTTCAAATTCAGTAATATGTCTTTGTCTCCTGGAGCTGAGAATGCTGATGCAAAGTATTTGTTTAGAATGTTTGCTTTAGTTTCATTATCATTATGTATTATGTTATGTTCATCTTTTAATGGCGCTACGCCTGTTGTTTCCATTTTCTTAGACTTAATGTATGACCATAGGTTTTTGTTGTTGTCTTTAGATATTACATTGTTTATGTATTCACTCTGCAGCTGTCTGCTTACTTTTTGGGTTAAGTGTTTAATTTTTATATACTTTTTGTAAACTCTTTCTGCATTAGTTTCTTTAAATTTCTATATAGGTTTTCCTTCTGTTTACAAAGCTTCTTTAGTCTATTATTAAACCAGCATTTATTTATTTTGTTTGATGTGTATTTAGTTGGTATTTGATTTTCTATAATGCTTTTAAGATGGTTTTTAATGAAATTCCAGAGGTCATCGACTGGTTGGTTAATGTCTTTTTCTAATAAGAATGTTTGTTGAAAGTTTAATGCAGCTTGGTGTAGTTGTGTTAGGTTACATTTATTCCAGAGTAAGATTTTTCTTTTGGGTTTTGTATTGGCTACTGCTTTTATCTGACTGTGTATTTTTATGATCTCATGGTCTGATAGACCAGGGATAATATCATAATCAACTACTAATCCAGGTCTGTTGGTTAAGAAGAGATCTAATGTGTTGTTTAATCTAGTTGGCTTTTTAATGATTTGATCTAAACTTAGGTTGTGTAAAGTTTCTATGAAAAGCTCATTTATGTCCTTAAGGTTTTGGTGTTTATCTATGGTTAGTGTTTTCCAATTTATATCAGGTAGGTTGAAATCACCCATAATCCAAAAAAACTGCATTTTTATTTGTCTCTTTAAGTGTCGTAATCTGATTACATAGTTCCTGCATGTATTCTAAACTAGAATTTGGTGGTCTGTAAATGCTGCCTATTATTAGGGATGTTGAGGTGGTATTAATTTTACAAAATGTTGATTCTATATTTTTTGAGTTAGGTAAGGTAATTTCTTCTGCTATAAGAGTGTTTTTTATTGCTAAAAGGACTCCTCCATGATTATCAGCCCTATCTTTTCTAAAAATTTCATAATTACTATTGAAAATTTCTGCATTATAAATTTCAGGATGTAGCCAAGTTTCTGTGCCTGCAATTATGTCTGGTTTCTCACATTCTAATAAAATTTCTAAGTCTGCTGTTTTGTTCCTAATGCTTTGAAAATTTATTACTAAGGTTTTAAGGTATTTTGGTGTTACTTCTTTAGTAGGTTTGTTTAGTGAGGCTGTTGTATTAATTTTAGTAGATTTAGGTTTAACAGGAGTGGATCTGAATAGTGGTTGGTGAGTTTGGTTTGGGTATGGTAATATCCACGTTGTCTTGTGTATTCGTTTGTGTGGGAAGACAGTTCCTCCAATCATCAAGTCGATCGTGGCACACATGTCTACAAATCTCTTTCCATTTTCGTTCATCTCACCTAGTTCCTGTTTTCCCCATGATCACTTTATATCCTCCTGTTGTCATTGCCAAACTTAGCATTGAAGTCCCCCAAAATGATGAGGATGTTCTTTTTAGGTCTGTCATGTATAATGGTAGTCAGCCTGTTGTAAAAATTGTGCTTCTCCTCCTCTTCGCTGTCTTTCGTTGGGGCGTAGCATTTGACCGTTTGATCGTCTAAATCTGAGCCGAAGGCTCTTTAAGCTCTAAGTTTGAAAAAAAAAACCTGTTTGAGCGTCAAACAGTAAAAAAAAAACAAAAAAAAAAAAAACTGCGTGAACCGCAGTTCTGTCTGAAAGAGACCCAAGTCAATGCCAATGTGAGCTTGCGCTCCGAGAGCTGTTTTTATGTGTATTTTTTTATTAATTCTATAGGCTAGAGCTATTTTTACAATTGTACTTCCGCATATTTTTATAAAGGTTAGTGCGGGATAGTATATAATGCTATGTCCATGCTGTTTCTTGGACAGTTGACCAGTGTACAGTACAGCATTTCTGTCTGTGTGACGAAAGGTCTTGGGGATTGAAATGCTAGTAATTGTTTTCAATATTTGTATTCCTGTACCTGGGACGGCCTGTAAGTTTGTAACTATTTTATATTTTCTTTTACTAGATCTATGTCACAATATGTGTAAATATACTTTACATTTTAAGGTAGTTATTTTATTTTCTGCTTGGACTATTTGTCATATAGTTGTCAACATGCTGTATTAAAGATGGCGGCGCCCATTAGTCCCGCTATAAGTGTTCTAGATCTAATGGTAGTAATAGAATATATGATTTGTAATTATTGTTTTGCATTTATGTATTGCAGGCTATTATTACTGCTATTGTTACTGCTGAAATACATGCTGCTGTATCTAATATTGCTGCTTTAGGCTGCTGCTGTAGATATAGAGTCTAGTGTTATTGTTTTTGGGTACTTAGTCAGCTTAGTCAGGCTTAGTCTGTTCTTAGTGACGTAGTGAATACTAATTCTAATAGTAAGGTACTCATTACTAAGGCATTCTTGTTTTAGTGTTAGTGTTATGGGTTGGTTGTAGTAGTAGAATATTGTAGATCTAGACTAGTTTATTGTAGTGTTTTTGTGTAGATCTAGGTCTAGTGTAGTAGTTGTCGTCATTTAGTTAGATAGTTGGTTTTATTAGTTTGTGTTAGATAGTTGGTTTGGTTATTTTGTTGGTGGTTGTAGTGGCGTAGTGAATTGATGAATCTAGAAGATGAGTTGAACAAGCAGAAAACGTTACCCTTTGGTGAATATAAGATAAGTGTGGGAAACAACAAACATGAACAGAACAATGACTATTGTGATGATAGTGATGTGGAAGTTGAGAGCAAACTATCTTTGTCCGACATGGGCATATCTTGTAATGGGCTTTGTTGCTGCACATAAAATTTATATATGTGTCAGGCGCGAATAGCCCAAATTTTCAGTAAAAGAAATTACAAAAGTCATTTCTCTATAGAAGAAGTTACGAAAGTTATATAATATAAAACCACAGACCTATATATAGGTCTACTACAATAAATGTATGTATTCGCACTCTATTTACGATTTATTTAGGTAGGTACTGTTTTACTATTACAAACCAAGTATCAGATTTCAGAAAAACACAGGTTCGTTTTTTTTTTAACGCTATTCGCTAACAATGTAAAGATCAAAATTATATCTCTTTATTAGTAGGCCTATAATTAAATCTATGTATTGAAATCTGTATGAATGCGTTGGTAATATAGTAGATCTAGAGCTACATATTGTTATAAACCTGGTGGTGACACAGATGGTGGTAGGCTGAGTGTGCTTTTAGCCTACGCAAATCGCCCCAGTCCAGCGCTAGACGAGCGGTCAACCGTGACCAGTGACAGTACACGCCAGTTCGGCAAAGACCCATGGGCGTAGCCGGATTTTTTTCGGGGGGGGGGGGTTGTTATATATATGTTTCTATGGATGGATGTGTGTGTGTACATAATTAATCTCTATTACATTCTGACCCTTCATTCTTTCGGAAGACGTTCATTGTGCCCTTTAATAGGTTCTTCCTGGAGTTAGCGAAAAAATTGCAGACTCCTCGCCATTGCCAGCAAGGGGTCTGGGGTAGCGCTGAGAGCTCTATTTCTGGTATTGAAAACCAACTAATTGCACCTACAGTGCATTATTTTGCTATTAGAAAGTTTTATTTCAAAAACCTAATGTGCTATTCTTACTGACTTAGACCCTCCCGTGCCGTTCGGCGCATTTGCTGGCAAGCTGTTTCCACAAAAATCTGTCACTGGCAATGTCTGAAGCCTCTTCCCACCTGCTTGAGGGACCTCCATTAAAGTGTGGCGCCAAGTTATACTAGGATGTCATCGCAACTCTTATTATGCTTAATTCATTTTGTCGGAGAACATGTCCCGCAATTCTCATACGACGCTCTGTCACAATCTTACCAAGGGGTCGACTCCCAGTTCGGCATAGGATTTCTTTGATTTAGACCCGATCTCTATAACTGACTCCTAAAATCCGTCTTAGCCATCTTTGTAGAGCCACATTTAGTGCTTTTCAATTTCGGCAGATGACTATTCAATTCACTTTATTAATGGAGCACAGCCACTGGTAGACATGTGTAACTTCTCTTGTCTACGATCTTGGAATTAGGTGACTATTTTGCTTTAGATGTTATATCGAAAAGAGAAGTTTTATCGTCAAAATCATCTGTTGGGGGGTTTTAAGCTAAAATATATCTGGAGTTGTTTTTTTTTTAATTCAAAACCACATTTAGCTACGGTCATAGAATTTGGTGACTGTAGTTTGCTTTAGAAATAATATTGAAGAGAGAGGCTTTCAGCCTTAAAACGCTCTGTAGGGGGATTTTAAATTCAAAACTATCTTTGAGTGGTTTTAAACTTTTAAAAAACCATCTGGAGGAGAGGGTTTAAACTCAAAACCCCCAATTGGCTTGGCTACGCTCAAATAATTTAGTGTGTAATTTGCTTTTTTTTATATTGAAGAGGTATTTTTTAGCATCAAACCCCTCTGAAGGGGGGGGGTTTAAACTCAAAACCCCTTTTGGCAACGCTCATAGCATATATTTATATTGAATATGTATTTTTTAGCTTCTAACTCCACTGGAGGGGAGTTTAAACTCAAAACCCCTTTGACTACACTCATAGAATTTTAAGTGTATAATTTGCTTTGTTTTTAATATTAAAGAGATATTTTTTACCTTCAAACCCCTCTGAAGGGGAGTTTAAACTCAAAACTGAGTCATAACATTTTGAGTGCGTAATTTGTTTTTTTTTTGTATTGAAGATGTATTTTTTTAGCTTCAAACCCTACTAAAGGGGGGGGGGGTAAACTCAAAACCCTTTTGGCTACGCTCATAGAATTTTGAGTGTGTAATTTGCTTTTTTACATTGAAGAGAGGTTTATCGTACATTTTGGAGGGGGTTTTAAAATCGAAATCTTCCTTAACTGTGCTCTTGGAATTGGGGATTGTTGTTTGCTGCATTTTTTTTTTTTTTGTTTTATAGAAGAGAGGAATTTTACTGCAAAAATTCCTGGTAGGGGGTATTAAACTCAAAACCCCCTGGTAGGGGGTTTAAAACTCAAAACCACATAGGCTGGGGCAAGTGATGGATTAGTATTAAAATCTCACCTAAAATAAACAAAATCAAAGCAAAAAATCAGTCACTAAATTCCTATCCCCCCCCCCCTGTAGGGAGAGGGGGGATTTCATTTCTGGGGAGGGTTGAACCCCATACCCACCCCTGGTTACGCCCATGTACGGATGGGTAGGCATTAAAGGAACCTGCTAGATCTGGGTTTATGGCCCTAATAGTCTACCCAAACTGGAATTAACAATATTAACTTCACTGCAAGTTCCATGGACACCAAACTCATATAGGGATGATAAGAACAGTTGGGGCTATTATAAATAGAGCCCGAAGGCTCAAGAACGAAACCATGTTTGTACTATTGTCTAATAACTGACTCTCGCTCAAGTCTTCTTACAATACCTTTGTTCAAATCAGAACTTGTAAAGTTTAAAACCTCTAAAAGAAATAGATCTAGAATTTCACCGTTCACCCGACATTTGTATTCGTTCACCTGACACAGACAACTTGTTCACCGACAGTTGGTTCATGACAAATCATTAATTGATAGTTCGCGCACAGACAAATTCACTGGATAGTAATACATATTGTTAATACTGTCAGGGTTTCCAAATTATATATATATATATATATATATATATATATATACTGCTGCTTGTCTCTAGTTCTTGTTGTGTTTCTTAACTTGGCTCACTAGGGGTTTCTTGAATATTAAATAATACTTGCTTGATACTTTCTTGGTTACTCAATTATAATTCATTAATACTTGCTTAACTTAAATACGAACACATAATATACATCAACTCTAACTCCTTATATTCATGAATATCGATAATACTTTATTCTATATTATAAAGTAGAATGTGTATGGATGTATGTTACTTATACATAAACCGCTTGACCAATCTTGATAAAACTAGGCAGCAATTTTCCTTGGGTACCAACTTAGACCGTAGTGCATGTATTTAAGCCCTAAAACAAACTTAAGACCCTCAAAAAAAAATAAAGTTGTCCGACTCTATTACAGCTATAGTATTTTATGGATCTAGGCCATGTCTACAATGTTGACATGAGAAAAGATAGAAAGGATTTAGACCTAGATCTAATTTTAAGAAATACACTTTGCGCAGATAGTTTTTTACTTTGACACATGAAAAGACAAAAGAAGATCCATTGATTTCATTATATAATAAAATTAACCTTCAATTTTGTGTTTCAAAAGCAATTTTTACATAAATTAGTTCCTGATATCTGTAACTACAGATTTCCTGACGAACATTCTTTCATTAGACAATACCGTAATGAATCGCGTACTAAAAATTAATTCGTTTAATTGTTTACTTTATAATCCCATCCCTAGATCTAAAACTCTAATTCAACTCTAAGATGATAAAACTTCTCTTCGCACAGATAGTTTTATACTTTAACACATAAACATATTAATTAAAGTCCATTCATTTCATATTTTGATCAAATAAACATTCAAATTTGGTTTTCTAAAGCTACATTCGTTTACGAAAGCAACGAAGCCGAGTTGAGATAGGCCTAGATCTATATTCATTCATGAATCGAGTACTAAAAATTATTTCGTTTAATTGTTCACTTTATAATCCCATTTATTTAACAAAACTATCGCTCTTTTCGTTTTTAATAGATAAGAATGTATCGACTTCGGGTAAACCAATTTTTGCAAAACTAATTTTATTTTCGTAGCGAAAGAGAAATAACGTGAAAGGATCATTAGCTACGTTTAACATACATCTAAATCCAATCCACTAGATTATTCAAAAGCAAATGTTTTAATTAAAAAAAAAATGGATTTAAGCCTATTAGCTATTTTTACATTGACACATTCGCTTTACTTATTACATTATTATTTCGTTTAATTGTTTACAAAACACTCTCAGTGACTATATCGAAAGTAATGCGCAAATAAAGACCCGCGGGTCGCGGGTAACATATGTCTAGTCTGTATTATAAAGTAGAATGTGAGGTGTATGTATGTATGTTCCTTATAGATATCAAAACCGCTTGACCAATCTTGATAAAACTAGGCAGGAATGTTTCTTAGGTACCAACTTAGACCGTAGTGTATGTATTGTAGCCCTAAAACAAACTTAAGACCCTCAAAAAAAATAAAGTTGTCCGACTCTATTACAGCTATAGTATTTTATGGATCTAGGCCATGTCTACAATGTTGACATGAGAAAAGATAGAAAGGATTTAGACCTAGATCTAATTTTAAGAAATACACTTTGCGCAGATAGTTTTTTACTTTGACACATGAAAATACAAAAGAAGATCCATTGATTTCATTATATAATAAAATTAACCTTCAATTTTGTGTTTCAAAAGCATTTTTTACATTAATTAGTTCCTTATATCTGTGATTACAGATTTCCTGACGAACATTCTTTCATTAGACAATTCCGTAATGAATCGCGTACTAAATATTAATTCGTTTAATTGTTTACTTTATAATCCCATCCCTAGATCTGAAACTCTAATTCAACTCTAAGATGATAAAACTTCTCTTCGCACAGATAGTTTTATACTTTAACACATAAACATATTAATTAAAGTCCATTCATTTCATATTTTGATCAAATAACATTCAAATTTGGTTTTCTAAAGCTACATTCGCCTACGAAAGCAGCGAAGCCGAGTTGAGATAGGCCTAGATCTATATTCATTCATGAATCGCGTACTAAATATAATTTCGTTTAATTGTTCACTTTATAATCCCATTCATTTAACGAAGCTATCGCTCTTTTCGTTTTTAATAGATAAGAATGTATCGACTTCGGGTAAACCCATTTTCGCAAACCTAATTTTATTTTCGTAGCGAAAGAGAAATAACGTGAAAGGATCATTAGCTAAGTTTAACATACATATAAATCCAATCCACTAGATTATTCAAAAGCATTTTTTACATAAATTAGTTCCTGATATCTACAGATTTCCTGGCGAACATTCTTTCATTAGACATTACCAAATGGTTACACATTAACACATCTGATCTCTCTTCTGAGGTCTGAGTCTATTCCTAGGCCTAGGTATAAAACTCTTACTGAACTCTAAGATGATAAAACTTCTTTTCGCAAAGATAGTTTTATGCTTTAACACATAAACATACTAATTATTGTCCATTCATTTCATATTTTAATCAAATTAACATTCAAATTTGTTTTTCTAAAGCATTTTTAATACATTCGTTCGATGTTCGTTAAAGCTGCGTAGCCGTGTTGAGATAGGCCTATATTCATTCATGAAAAAAAGTTCACGCATGCGCAGCACAGAACTCTAGATTAGTGTAGATTTAGATCTATGTCTACCTCAAGATCTACTTTATACTTTATACACATGAACATACAAAATTTAGTCTATTCATCTCAAATTTTAATCAAATATATGTAGGCCTACAAGCAAATGTTTTAATTTGAAAAAAAAAGGATTTAATTAAGCCTATTAGATCTAGCTATTTTGATTTGATAGCTTCATTCACACTATTTTTACATTGACACATTCGCTTTACTTATTACATTATTATTTCGTTTAATTGTTTACAAAACACTCTCAGTGACTATATCGACAGTAATGCGCAAATAAAGACCCGCGGGTCGCGGGTAACATATGTCTAGTCTATATTATAAAGTAGAATGTGAGGTGTATGTATGTATGTTACTTATAGATATCAAAACCGCTTGACCAATCTTGATAAAACTAGGCAGGAATGTTCTTTGGGTACTAACTTAGACCGTAGTGTATGTATTGTAGCTCTAAAACAAACTTAAGACCCTCAAAAAAAAAAAAAAAGTTGTCCGACTCTATTACAGCTATAGTATTTTATGGATCTAGGCCATGTCTACAATGTTGACATGAGAAAAGATAGAAAAGATTTAGACCTAGATCTAATTTTAAGAAATACACTTTGCGCAGATAGTTTTTTACTTTGACACATGAAAATACAAAAGAAGATCCATTGATTTCATTATATAATAAAATTAACCTTCAATTTTGTGTTTCAAAAGCATTTTTTACATAAATTAGTTCCTTATATCTGTGACTACAGATTTCCTGATGAACATTCTTTCATTAGACATTACCAAATGGTTACACATTAACACATCTCTTTACTGATCTATATTCATTCATGAATCGCGTACTAAAAATTATTTCGTTTAATTGTTCACTTTATAATCCCATTCATTTAACGAAGCTATCGCTCTTTTCGTTTTTAATAGATAAGAATGTATCGACTTCGGGTAAACCCATTTTCGCAAACCTAATTTTATTTTCGTAGCGAAAGAGAAATAACGTGAAAGGATCATTAGCTACGTTTAACATACATCTAAATCCAATCCACTAGATTATTCAAAAGCATTTTTTGCATAAATTAGTTCCTGATATCTGTGACTACAGATTTCCTGGCGAACATTCTTTCATTAGACATTACCAAGTGGTTACACATTAACACATCTCTTTACTGAGTCTATTCCTAGGCCTAGGTCTAAAACTCTTATTGAACTCTAAGATGATAAAACTTCTTTTCGCAAAGATAGTTTTATGCTTTAACACATAAACATACTAATTATTGTCCATTCATTTCATATTTTAATCAAATTAACATTCAAATTTGTTTTTCTAAAGCATTTTAATACATTCGTTCGCTGTTCGCTAAAGCTGCGTAGCCGTGTTGAGATAGGCCTATATTCATTCATGAAAAAAAGTTCACGCATGCGCAGCACAGAATGAACTCTATAAAAGCCACTTTTTGGTAAAACTTTACATCTAGATTAGTGTAGATTTAGATCTATGTCTACCTCAAGATCTACTTTATACTTTTTACACATGAACATACAAAATTTAGTCTATTCATCTCAAATTTTAATCAAATATATGTAGGACTACAAGCAAATGTTTTAATTTGAAAAAAAATGGATTTAAGCCTATTAGCTATTTTGATTTGATAGCTTCATTCACACTATTTTTACATTGACACATTTGCTTTACTTATTACATTATTATTTCGTTTAATTGTTTACAAAACACTCTCAGTGACTATATCGAAAGTAATGCGCAAATAAAGACCCGCGGGTCGCGGGTAACATATGTCTAGTACTTAATAAAGCACACAATTATATCACTCTTATGAAATAGTATAACACAAAACATCAGTCCAGCAACTTATATAAATGCATAAACGTCCAACCTTCCTGGACCGGGAGCAAGACCTTACTGACTTAACACATTCTCTCGCACATTCAACGAAGACTTAATCACTCAGTTCACAACACGTGCAACACTTCGCATTCATAACAAGGGGATATAACAATCATACCAAAATATCAAACTAACATTCATTCTCGCCATACCTCTCCCTGACAAATACTATATATTCTCGCCGCATGTTTAATTTGTTTACTTTAAAACTTTTGTAGCTATTATTTCAAAAAAAAAAAAAAATTGATTGCTAGAGATCGGGCCTAATCCGAATTTAAATGGGCCCACACTTAACTATTGGCAACATTTTTACTTTCATCATGTAGGCTTTCTTTTACACTCATGCCCGCCATGTAATCTTGTTCGTCCCACCCACATTTGCTTGTCATCTTCTTTATAGCGGTCCGATTCTATCATGCCGTTAGGTTCAAAGTTCTTTAGGCCCCCACCCTTTTTATCTACCCATTCTTTACGACGTCTACGTCTTCCCTCGGCAGTGGATTTTCTTTTGGCCTCTAATGAGTAATATCTATTCCACCCTGCAATTTCTAATAAGTAGCATCATTCGAAGAATGAGATCCAACTCTTATTTTTTTTAAATGTAACCCCTTTACAGATCAAGTCATCATTGCAATGGACATTCAAAACTGCAATAACATAGAAATGATCAAAATTTCAATACGTTTCGAAACGCAGAAAGTTGTGTGGTTTGCGCTCCGAACTGTCTTCTCTGTGGTCTCAGGTTCAAACATTGACCACTGCCATTAACTAACATCCTGCTGGAGTTTTGGGCTATGACATAATAATATTAAATCCTGATTCGAAGCTTTGTCTAAACCTAGCAAGTGAAAAGGAACATACTAAAATAATGTTGTGTGTATAATGAAGAACTCTATTAAAATGTGATTTTGTATTTACATTTATTGGTATTTATTATATAAAATAAAATTGTAGAATGTTTCTGTGATTTGTTTCAAAATAGAAACAGGGAATATTAACTCATCTTGTATTTCCAAAATGATGAAAGATCCATCTAGTAAACTTGTCTGCATGCCACATGTCATATGTTTTCTGTAAAATAGATTTTTTAAAATTTATTTATTAACATTTATACTTAATTATGTATACATATATATAGAACTAGTGGTTATATATATAGAAGAGGCTGAACAGATTTTGGTCCTCTGAAACATCATGAAATGATCAAGCAAGCTGCAAAGCCTGGAACGATTATCAGTTTCGTGGATTTCAAAAAAGCATTGTATAGCTTGTGGAAAGGCTTCGGGAGTCAACCCTGAGAAAAAATCAGGAGCTGGCGACCCTAAGGCAGTTTGCAGCACCCAGTGCTACACTCTGGCAGAACCTGCGACGCCGCTGACCCCAAACTGTATCGGCACTGCCGTTCCTTTGGATACATCAGCTGCGTGGTGTGGGGGGAACTGATGTGTGGGTGACATCGTTCCGACCACAGCTAATGCCCAGGCATTCATCTAATTTCCATGAGATGATCCATAGTCGCTTCGCGACTGAAGGAGGTCAGAGAGAGAGAGAGAGAGCGTGTGACAAAATATGTAGGTCACATGTTGGGCTGCGTAGCCACGGGAAATACTGCATTCCTCATTAATTTTCGGACTCGAAGACAAGCCTTATTATTATTATCATGAAAAATATCGTGGGAATACTAAGCGCTGGCATATTATATCATGGGCGTTGTTAGGGAGACCCCCCCCCCCCCCCCGAAATGAAATCCCCGGGAGGGGGGAGACGGACTTTAGTGACTGATTTTTTGCTTTGATATTGTTTATTTTAGGTGAGATTTGCCCCAGCACAGCCAAGGGGGTTTTGAGTTTAAAACCCCTAGCTGGAGATTTTGCAGTCAAATTCCCCTCTTCTATAAAACAAAACAAACAAAAAATAATGCAAATGACAATCCCCAAATTTCAAGAGCATAACTAAGGAAGGTTTTAATTTTAAAACCCCCATCCGAAATTTACTATAAAACCCCCTCTTCAATATAAAAAAGCAAATTACACACTAAGAATGCTATGAGCGTAGCCAAAGGGGCTTTTGAGTTTTTAGTTTAATCCCCCCCCCCCCTTTTCAGTGGGGTTTGAAGCTAAAAAAATACCTCTTCAATATAAAAAAAAAAGCAAATTACACACTCCAAATTCTATGAGTGTAGCCAAAGGGGCTTTTGAGTTTTTAGTTTAATCCCCCCCCCCTTTTCAGTGGGGTTTGAAGCTAAAAAAATACCTCTTCAATATAAAAAAAAGCAAATTACACACTCCAAATTCTATGAGTGTAGCCAAAGGGGCTTTTGAGTTTTTAGTTTAATCCCCCCTCCCCTTTTCAGTGGGGTTTGAAGCTAAAAAAATACCTCTTCAATATAAAAAAAGCAAATTACACACTCCAAATTCTATGAGTGTAGCCAAAGGGGCTTTTGAGTTTTTAGTTTAATCCCCCCCCCCCTTTTCAGTGGGGTTTGAAGCTAAAAAAATACCTCTTCAATATAAAAAAAAAGCAAATTACACACTCCAAATTCTATGAGTGTAGCCAAAGGGGCTTTTGAGTTTTTAGTTTAATCCCCCCCCCTTTTTCAGTGGGGTTTGAAGCTAAAAAAATACCTCTTCAATATAAAAAAAAAGCAAATTACACACTCCAAATTCTATGAGTGTAGCCAAAGGGGCTTTTGAGTTTTTAGTTTAATCCCCCCCCCCCCCTTTTCAGTGGGGTTTGAAGCTAAAAAAATACCTCTTCAATATAAAAAAAGCAAATTACACACTAAAAAATCTTTGAGCATAACCAAAGGGGTTTTAAATTTAAACCCCCCTGCAGTGGGGTTTGAAGCGTAAAAATAGCTCTTCAAAAAAAAAAAAAAAAAAATTACACACTCAAAATCTTTGAGAGTAACCAAAGGGGTTTTAAGTTTAAATCCCTCTTCAGTGGGGTTTGAAGCGAAAAAAATACCTCTTCTATAAAAAAAAAAAAAGCAAATTACCCACCCAAAATGCTATGAGCGTAGTCAAAGAGGGTTTTGAGTTTAAACCCCCCTTCATCGGGGTTTGATGCTAAAAAATACCGCTTCAATATAAAAAAATGTAAATTACACACTAAAATTCTTTGAGCTTAGGCAAGTCAAATGGGAGTTTTGTTTAAATCCTCTCTTTCAGATGGCTTTTTTTTTTAGTTTAAAACCACTCCAGATGTTTTTGAGTTTAAAATCCCCCTATAGAGAGTTTTGAGGTTGAAAGCCCCCTCTTCAATATTATTCTAAAGCAAATTACACTCACCAAATTCTATGAGCGTAGCTAATTAGGGTTTGAAAAAAAAAACAACTCCAGAGATATTTTAGTTTAAAATCCCACAACAGATAATTTTGACGATAAAACTTTCATTTTCGATATAAAATCTAAAGCAAACAACAGTCACCTAATTCCAAGAGCGTAGCCAAGAGAGGTTACAAAATTTCTATCAGTAGCTGGACTCCATTAATAAAGTGCAGTGGATAGTCATCTGCCGAAATTGAAAAAGACTAAATGTGGCTCAACAAAGATGGCCAAGACTGATTTTAGGAGTTAGGTTATAGAGTTATAGAGATCGGGTCTCAATCAAGGAAATGCTATGCCGAACTGAGAGTCGACCCGTTGGTAAGGTTGTGACAGAGCATCGCATGAGGTTTGCGGGACATGTATTCCGATAAAATGAATTACGCATAATAAGAGTTGCAATGACATGGAGGCATTACGAGGAAATCGCAAACAGGAACATCCTAGTACAACTTCACACCACACTTTCATAGAGGTCCTCAGGACAGGTGGGTAGAGGCTTCAGACATTGCCAGTGACAGATTTTTGTGGAAACAGCTTGCCGCCCAATGAGCCGAACGGCGCGGGTGGATCTAAGTAAGTAAGAATAGCACAACTTTTGAAATAAAACTTTTTAATCGCAGAATAATGTACTGTAGATACCTCAGAATATGCATTTTTGAGGCTTTTAATACCGGAAATAGTGCTTGGCGACAGCTCTCCCCCAGATCCAATTGCTGTCAAGGGCTGGGAGTCTACAAATTTTCCACTAACTCCAGGAAGAATTACCTATTCTAGGGTATAATAAACGTCTTCCGAAAGAATGAAGTCAGAATGTAATAAAGATTATATATATATATATTTTTTTTTTTTTAATTTCCACGGGTGCGGGGGGGGGGGGAGAAAAAAAATCCTCCCCCAACCCCCCCCCCCCCCCCCCCCCGGAAAAAAAAATCCTGGCTACGCTCATGTCTTATATTATAGATTGGATTCTGGATCTATTCTATATCTATAGATCACAGATATAGAGTCTAGAGGGTCTACTAAACTTTGTAGATGTAGATCTAGATGATGGATCTAGATTCTAGACTGTATTGATATATACTACTTTATTTACTTCGAAAAAGAAAACTAGAGTCTACAAAATCTAGATCTAAATCTATACTATAGGCCTACTAGAATCTATAGTCTACAAGCCTACACATGCAATCTCAAACATGAAATGCGAATCCGCGTTCTACAAAATAAAGGTGCAGAACTTTAATTGAGTTTAAAAAGTCACAAATTTAAAACAAACAAAAAATTTTCTATAGAAATAGAGAAGATCTAGTCTATCTAGATCTAGTACATTTATTATGAACGTTTATATATTTTTAGTGGAACTATTTTTGCTGCTGGTCTGAATTAAGGCGCAAAGCGGCATTGTTTACCTGCGAACTATTTTATGAGGTTAGCAGACGAAAAACCGTTGAAAACGACATTCATTTTCCTTTTAAAATTTTAAGTAAGAACCTTATTTATTAAACTTAGAATGACTTTTACACGAACATTTAGATTAATACTTGTCTTGATCTATAGAATCTAGATCTAGTTTCTACAGAAAATGCCATAGTGATAGCATTTAAATTGTATCTTAATCAGTGTAATGAGTGTTGAAGACTGAATAAACTTATAAATAAACTTAAAGTAAGTTAAAGTGTGAAGTCTGCCATCCCATGCCACGGGCATGGATGGGACAGTTAGGGCTAGGGTGGGCCAAAAAGTCGGAAGTTTGTACACTTTTAATCTAGAGTTAGATTAATTAGATCTAGACCTAGACTCTAGATAAGATTATATCTAGATCTAGTTAATTTAAAAATATACAATGAGTCTTAAGACTAAGACTTAAGATTAAAGATCTAGCTAGAGTAACTTACATCTATCGAACACCTTCGTTTTAAGGTACTTATCGAACACCCCATTGTATTTTTTAAAATTCTCCTTTATTTCGATGATTATAAAGAAACTAGTCCATTCTTATTGTGCATCGTCCATTTCTTTATAGTTAAGTTATAATTAGTTTCATTTTCACCCGAGGATCATTTTTTTACTTATATTCAAAGTGCATTGGTAATATTGGTATAAAAATTTCACATTTTTTGAACTCTTGGGAAGAGTGGAGTGAGTCTCGGGTTAAGGGTATTTTTTAATGCTAATGATGCTTCAGCTCAAAAAAACTATATAGATCTAGAGTCTAATACGCTTCTAATTAGGCTGAGAAATATTTACAACTATTTATTTGAAAGTGTCCTTTGTTACCTAAACATGAAAATTGAACTAATTTCTTTATCCTATACTCTTAAGCGAGCAATTCATGTAATATATATTTTATTTCGAAAAAGGGCTCTAACGATTTTCTTTAAAATTTCAAGGTATGTGCATATTAGTGAGAAAAAAATTCTCAACTCATTGGCCACATCGGGAAAACTTGAGGTCAACCGTTATATCGGTTTGAAAATGCCTCATTATCGAAAAATTAATTTTGGCTAGAATGTTTTATGAATGAAAATTTTCCATGACGTAAATGGGAAAAACGCTACTTACATCACTAGGCTTTCCGCAGTACACTAAAATATTTCTTTGCAAACAAGAACCAGTTTTAAAGAATCAATAGACCTAATTAAACATTTGCGCACCATCTTATTGTTGATTGATTTATTATAGAACTATGAAAGAAAAGTAATGAAATTAAATGTGCCTATGTATGATTAGTTATTGTGTTTTAAATGCTAAATAAATTGTTTACACTTTAATTGCGTAGAGGGGTGTAGATACCTTTTACTTTGTTGTTTATTTTGCTGGTGACCTCCAGCTGTCTTGTTCTGAGGCCGCATGCCACCAGGTGCTCTCTTCTATATCAGTTAAGGCAAGTTGGCGCCTAAGCTGGTCTTTTAAGCTTTTTCGGTGTTATGTAACCACTATTTTAGCTCACAAAAAAAAAAGATTGCCTTAGGCATACAGGATACTGCTCTGTCCAGCGTAACTGAATTCCCTCTATACAAAGGCAGCGGATACACATTTGAGACCAAAAGAAAATCTTAACCACCTGCGGACAATGGTTATGCTTGCCCTGGATGTGGCAAAATATGTAGGTCACAGCTGGGGCTGCGTATCCACAAGAAATAATGCAATCCTTATTAATCTTCTGACTCGAAGACAAGCCTTAAAATTATTATTATTTTGCTGGTGAATTATTACCATGTGTTCATGCCTCAGTGTCTACTGTCCCGTACTAAAACAAAGGAAATGGTCATAACACAGCTTCTCTACGCCTTACTTGCTCACACTGAACATGATATCTAGCTAGCAGTTAACGAGTTTGCGTACGCTGCAGCCTCTTTTGATTCAACTATAAACCTCGGTAAAAAGCTTGGGGATAGGGCGTGGTGACAAAAGGCCCAGGAGAAATCTGAATGGAGGGATGTGTAAAAGCAGGCCATATCCCTCCACGGGCTGTAGCACCACTGGGATAAATGGATGGCAAAGCCGGTATGAACTTCTTATAGTCCCACAGTCAGGCTGGGAAGGGCACGTACCCCGTATGGGGAACGAACCTAACAGAGGTGCCCCATGGAAACGTTTATTTATAAAACTAATGCAATGATTTTAGTCTATTAAGAAAAAATGTGCCATTTTACTTTGTCACAAAGTGCCTGTTATCCCTATAACGTAGAGATTTGCGTCACTTGATGTTTCGTACTAAAGCCATAATGAATATTACTTACTTAATCCTGTGCACTCCCAGGGGAGCATAGGGCAGCAACCACACCTCTCCACCGAACTTATATTTAATCGCCATGTACAATTACATTTAGAACTAACAGAACACTTAAGCAACTCTTCAGATTAGTAGTTAATTACAAAAATATTCCCAAAATGACTTCGGGCATATAACCTTTCTTAGGAAATTATTTAACCGAGCGAGGTTCGGCCACCTGATATTATTTTTATTCAATGTTCATCTTGTATTTTACTATAAAAATCATAATTAATTAGAAAATATTTTTTTTAAACAGCTGAGAATTTACATGTGACGAATATGTCAAGAATACCTGTAAGTCTGTTTTGTTTGAATTCTTTTTGTTATTATTTTTTTGTGTGTATTTTTTAACATAAATTTTATAATCCTAATATAGCTTAATGTAGCTGTTTTTCTCAAAATAATAATCAGTAGCTTTTAAAAATTCTTTTAACCAGCATTTTGCTGATGAACTGTCATTTCTTCTTGCCTTCAGTCTAACACATGCTACTTCTATTAGGTAAATCAATAATTAGCAACATAATGGCAGTCAGTTGCAGTGTAAGTAGGATAAGTTTGGAGTTCAATTATACATAGTCCATTCTCCATTGTCCTTAGAACTTTGTGGTATCTGGTCGCTTAATCCTTTATCCAAGAAATTTGAATTTGAAAATTCATTAACAAGTATTTATGTGTGCGTGTGTAATAGGAATTAAACCCTTGTATGTAATAAGAATTATACCCGTGTTGACTACTAAAAGGATAAAAGGAATATCAATAAACAAAATGCATACTTTACATTCATATGTAAAAATATGGATACAATTGTATACACAGATACTGATGATGGTCCTTCCTATATCACTTAAATCTCAACAGGGCTTTAATAGGTGATACAAATTCACTCCCTAGGATGATAGGTGAAGTCAGCAATGATTGGAATTAATAATTAATAGAAAGTTATCTCTAAGTTGAAATTGATGCACTCATATTCATGGTAATATGTTATCAGCCTCATGAGTATGATTTTCCTAATCGTCCTCATCTTATCTCTTGTAAAATACTAACTATGACCTTTTAAAATAATGCACTCTAAAGGATATATCCCAATTCGTTCGCCTCTTCTATTTCCTCGCTCGTTGATGAGAAGATGAATAACGCTTAGATGCGGTAAGCACAGGGATAATGGTGACATCCAATAGATTAAACAGAACCATATTAACTTGAAACACTATCAGCTTCATTATATATTTCAAATATTACTTTTTTTTTACATATGTTGTTAGATTTTTCCACTAAAGTACATCCGCCATCACCATGTTAGAAACTTTCAAACCCATTATGTATATATATTTATTTATATATTATGTATATATTTTCTGCATAATGTTTGATATTCTCTTGTATTTGTTGTAGTTAGTAAGGAGAGGGGTAAAAACAGTAAATTTATATATTTTAGGTTATTAGATTAACTCAGGCGTGGCCAACCTTTTGCGTCCATGCGCCAATATTTTCACTTCTAATTCAGATGCGCTACTAAAAATTTTACAATTTTCAGTCCTTTAAAGTATGGTAATTTGTACATAATTAGTGTGTTGTAAAGGAAGGGAATTAACCTCAAAACAAGATAAAACTTTACTTGCTGTCATTGTTAATATTTTTATTTTTCATTTATAATTTAAAATTACTTAAAATATATTATTTCTATTTGGCCAAAGCTTGTCCTTAGAAACAGTGCACAAAAGAAACACACCTAACAAAGAACCAACTCCATATGCACATGACTTTGATTCCTGAAATTTGTCTAACCATCTGGTTTTTCCTTAGAATGACAGCCAATAAGTTCTTCAAAAATGTCTGCTACTGTATGCAGGAAAAATCCTATGCTAATGACAATATGTAATGAATATGTTTTTCTGTGTGATTAAAATTATAAACATGTCGGCCAATTTGGGCGTTGCAATAGCTAGGCAATTAAAGTTTTTTGAAGTTTTTTCTTTCTAGAAATTTGTTATTATTAGTTTTTGTGATCAGGCATGCTTTTTCTTGATTTTTCTCAGGGGTAAAATGTGCTACTTGAAATTGTTCAATGCGCCACTTTTGACAATAGGTTTGCCACCCCTGGATTGACTCTTTCTCTCCATAATTATTTTTCAAGTTTCGACAGAAATATCCATTTTGCCCATTTGTATTTCACTACTCTGTTATGATTAAACTTCAATAGCTTTTATGTTTGTTATCAGAAAATGTTATATTTGGAATAGAATTAATGGGGAATGCACATCCTTTTTTAGATGTAATAAATTGATGTTTATAAAACCAAAATGAAATTTTATTTTGGATAATGGAATTGCAAAAAAAAACAACTTACCAACTGTGGACAAGACTCTTGTAGATCCAGGCAATATGTATGATGCAAATTGAACTGAAAGTATTTTTTTATGATAGTTATTCATATTTTCACAAAACTTAATATATAACATACATAATACATATAAATTAAATGTCTTGAGCTCATTGTTCCATCTTACAAGAAAAATTAATATTTAAAAATAGAGCCATTTTTTAGACCCCTTTCTATAAAAACATTGTTTTTGGTAAAAACACATTGAAAATGAAAAAAAATCTGTGTTTTCCAAAGGGAAACTATTCAAGATAAAATTATTAGCAAATAAAAACAATTTGGGATGAACTGGCACCATTACACAACGACTTATTTATATGGGGATTAAATACAGGGAATAAACTGACACAAATTTAAGTAGTGAAGCTATTTTTCAGATGTATACACTAGTCACCAATACAGAACCCACCTAATGGGTTTCCTCTCAAAGACTAAAGCATAGGTAGCACTGTCCATTATAGTAGTCATTCCTTTTGAAAAGTATTTATGGAAGGTGGAATGATTGTTAGACACCTTTTACTAAATTCAAGTGGTCACTTTTAAGCTTTTCTTTTTTTGAAAGAATAAAAAAAAACAATTAGTACATTTTTTTTTAAAGTGATGTTCATTTTGGATTTTAAATGAGGAAACATTGCGTTATTGTAAGCACTAATGCTTTAATAAAAATGTTGTTTTTTTTTCAGAAGTGGCTTTTTCAGAAAGATTGGTTGTGTTACCAAGATGTTGTAAAATTACTAGAAAACTCACCATCTTGCTTAGAATATGCTCTGGCTCAAGATTGTAGTGAAGAGATTCGTAATATCTACAAATTTATTTGTACATTTTCTCCCGAAATATGTCATATGGAGTGTAAAGAATATAGATTCGAAGAAATAGCAAGACATAAAATGCGCACGCATTTGAAAGAACATATTAATATATTAAAATCAGGTAAGTATGATTGATGTACTCAAATAGTATGATTTTAATAGTCATTAGTTTTTCATAAATGATGAAGCCAAAAAAGTTTATTAAAGTAATACAGACAGTTCTGACCTTCATGTCTTACAACATTACTGACTACTGTTGTAGTAGAAGAGCTATTTAAGCATTCTTTTATTATTCCTCTACTGAAGAAATCAAATTTGGTACCAAGAATGCCAGAATTGGTCATTTCCTGTCTAGTTTTGTTAGCTTCATGAAACAACTTCAATCAGGAAATGCTGTAGAACTAAGACTGCATGGGTTTGAATATGGGTAGCAAATCTTGACACTGGTCTTGTTCTGTACTCCCAATACTTGAAATTACAGCAACCTTAAAGACACTAGACCACAAGTTTCTAATAGCTAATACTTTGCAACCTTCTAAATTTTCTCAGTTTTAACAATCAAACTCATTCAATGTGATGTGTTTGTGGAATACCCCAGATATTGGCTTTTGACCTGTTTTTACAACGCTTATATCAACTCATTCTGTCTGTCACATTATTTCTCCCTCACTCAATCTCGGGTCAAGATGAAGTTTTGCACAATTATTTTTTTTACCTGCCAACACAAAAATCAATTTAAAAAATTAACAATTAGTTAATTAACTATTGGTAATTAATTATTTTGTTACTGTTTGGTATCTGTAACAGGGGAAAGAAATTTTACTTGACTGATAAGGTGGTATGAATTGAATTTGTCACCTTTATTATTAGTAGATAGAAAAGTTTGTAAATAACTATAAAACCTATTTTTCATAAGCAGCTCCTTTGCACAGTGGTTACCGTATTGGCTTGAGGAGGCTGTGGAGGCCTTAGCCCTCTAGTTTGAATTAGGTCGCTCACTTTTAAAAAAAATAAATACATTTAAAAAGCGATCACCCAGATACTCCCTTCTTTCTCCCCCTACCCCTTTCCAACTGGTCCAGACAAGTGAAAGGATCATAGGATATTGAGAAAGCTAAAAGCATGAAATTGTGAAAAAAAAATATTTGTTAAAAATATTTCTAATTGCACAGATTTATTAATGTTAGTCAAGATCTATTACAAATTTAATTAATAGTGTATGAATGATCCAAACTAATTGATACAACTACACTTAATATAAGCTTTCTTTTTTTTTTTGTTTTAAAGTATTTTTTTTAAATTTTGCTTGTTATTTACTGTACTGGTATCCACTAAGTATTAGTGTCAAGCTGTTTATCATTTGGCAATATTTCTTTGTAGGTTATTTACAATGGTAAGTTTGTAGAATCTCTTGGTTGTCTAATAAACAAAACTAATAATGATTAAACAAAATGTATTTATCTGTGTAACTATTTTTCCACTAAGTAAAAAAAACAAAAAAAAACTTATGATTTTTTAGTTTAACAGAAGATTTAAAAGTTTTATCCCCATTTAGCATATACAAACTTCACATTTTAAAGAAGACCCCATTATTCCAATGTATTTTAAACTGTTACATTTCTGTATTTTTTATTTCACTTTTATTTTATGCTGTCTAATTTTGATATACACTAAAACAGTATTTGATGCTTGCTTATTTTGTTTTATGCATGTACAATTTTTAATGTATGGTGCTTATAGTATTTGATGGCCAGCGCTGTATAGTGCATAAATGTATATTTTAAATAAAAATGTTGCAAAATGTAAATTATTTGAATTATTTCAGAGGAAAATCATCATGATTTTAGAACAAAGAATCAGTTATTTAAAGGCAATAAAAATAGTAAGTAATTTATTTTTTAATTAATTTAACAACATGTTTAGGGGACATGAATCTAAAAAATGTGTAATTTAAAATCCTTCTAAATCTATAATGAAACCTTAATTTTATATGGTGAAATGTTAACAATTATCTAAATACTCTGTAGTTGCTGAATTTATATTTTAATTTTGTTGTTTGCTATTTCACTTGCAGTCCAAAAACACAAATCTTCACTGGTTGTAAATAAAGAAATTTCACCAAAAAAAGTAAAAATGTCAAGAAAAGAAGTGTCTTTAGAATTGAGTACTAAAACTAAAGGACTCAAAATTTACAAATCTAAGTTTACTAAGTTAAAAGTACCAAATAAGACTACCATGCCATCAGTCAAATTTGAAGAAATTACACAATCAGTAGATAATCAGTTTGAAGAATCATTTGCTCCTTGTCATAATCAGAAATCTGAAGCTAACACAACAGCTCAGGAAGAATTCAAATTGAAAGAAGAAAACCTTTTTGATGAAGAATTGGAAGAAAATGATAGGAAAAATTGTGAAACGCAAACTTTGTATACTGGCAAAGAGTAAGTGGCCAATGGTTTGTTTGATTTAATGTTGTTTTTAAGATAAATGGTGCATTAAGAATTAAATGTTCCCTCCCTCTCCCCATTATTCAATATATAAACTAGCTTATTATTATCATGTCATTATAAAATATTTGTTCTAAAAATGAAAACTTTAAACTATTTCATAGGCAAGAAACATTTCAATATAAAATTGCTACAAAGTTATTTGCTGTTGATCGTTCACAATGGAGTACTATTGAAAAGGTAACTAAAAAAAATTGAAAAGTTGATCATTTCTTAAATACAAAACACATAAACTTCATTTTATTTTAAATAATAATATTGAAGTTCCATTGTTGTAAATTGCTATTCTTTACATGTTTTATTAGTTAATTTATTTATTCTATTTTTGCATATATTTAGCTACATACATGGTTTGTGATTTCAGGTACTTGATGACATTGTCAGCTCTGAAAGTCCTGATGAGAATTTATCTCAAGATGACAGAGAAAAAATATTAGGTTTGTCGCAACTTTTTTTTTTTTCCAAATTTAAACTTGATATTAAAGTAAGAATTTAATGGCTTACTAAAATATTATCCATTAACATGATCAAGCCTATTTTGGGTTTGAAAAATCATTATTATTCCCAAAACAAAGAGGGGTAAATTAAATTTAAAAATTGAACAATATGTTAAGTTTAAAAAAATCCTTTTTTTTAAATACCTTTACAATATTAAAAAGCTTCTAAATTACTCAATTTCCTGGGTGGGGGCTTTAGTGTCCAAAATAAAATAAAAAGTGGTACACATCTGGTTTTCACAAAACTCAATCCATACCCCCCCCCCCCCCCCTCTTTCGGAATTTCGATGATTCAGTTTTCCCCCAACATTGTGCATATTCATTGGGCGGTCTGCAGAAATCCCTTGATATAAAAAAAATGCAGAGTATTTTTTTTCCATTAATAGATTTTGAAAGGCTGTGAAAGTCAGACTCGCGAAAGTCAAGGGACCACTACCTGATATTTCATTTGAACTTTTATCAATGTTACGTAACAAAGCTTCAGACCCCCTTCCTCCTTGTAACAAATTGGAACAAATTCTTGTACTAAAGAAACATTAAGATTGTAATAAGTATATCAATTATCTGACTGGTGATATGAAAGAATATTCTAAGAAGAGTTTGAAATTTAATATGGTTACTAAAAAACTCATTTTGAATATTATAAAAGAAAGACCTTGATGGATATTGAGGTCAGTTCTTTCAGTCAGCTGAGCTCCATAATTGTCAGTTGGTACTAATATTCATTCAATTTATATATTTTATTTCTTTCTGTGATTTTTAATTCATTTTAAATTTGATATTTATTTTGTTTTCTATATAGATTGGGTTTTAATAGTTTTAAATTTCAATCAAGTTAACACTGTGTCACAAATGTTTTTTTGCTTTAATTTTTTTACAATGTTTACATTTCTCTGGTTTTAGATGTCATTCTGCACTAGTAGTTTGCACACAAATATACTTGTAAACAAATAGTTTTTGACAGCATTGTAGAACTGAAACCAAACTGTTTTTTTTTTTGTTTGTTTTTTTTTGCTGCCGGTGTTCAGTTTTAATAAATAATTTGAGATACCATTTATTTCTGTTCACTGAGGTACATGAAAATGTTTCAATCTGATTTACAGTTGGAATGAAGCAATGGATGGATTCTGTACAAATATATGATCACCAGACAGTCTCTAGATTGCAGGATCCATTAACTCAAGCTGAGAAAACTGTTTTAGAAAGTCTAACTACTGAAGACTGGAGAAAACTTGAAGCTTCTCATGATTCAGAATCTAAATTAAGACTGACTGTAAGCTTAATAGTGGTGTCAAGTTAAACATATATGTCGAGTTTTTAATTTACTTGGATTGAGTGTATTTCAGTTGTAATTATAAATTCCACCATCACAATCAAACCCATGAATAGAAATTCAGAACACATAATACCTATGATCCCTAATATCAACAAAATAGCGCTAACAAAATAGTGCTAACAAAATGTCGAAGAAAAAAATATTTTTCAGTCATTTTTCAAGAAATACTTAAGATATTATACAATATGAATAGAGACAATATTTACAGTATTTACATCCGCAGGTGGAACTAATGAGATTAAATAAACATTTGTGGAGATAAGAAAAGTGATCACCAGCTTAACTAATCCTGACACACTTAAGTTTGCCAATGTTGCAGCAAGATGCAGCAGATAATCAAGATTTCTGATTAGACTATAATACACCTGTAACACACACAACATCATATACTTAACCACTTCTCAAAATATTATATTTTTAGCAAGTTATGCATTTTAAGCATTGGTGAAAAAGAATAACAAGATATAATTTTAGAGTTTCTTTGCAAAAATGACAATTTTAGAGTTTCTTCGCAAAGATGACATACTTTTAGATCTATTAATATTGAAGAAGATAAAGACGTCAACAAAAAATACTGTCCAAAACCTGCACTTGTTAAAATCCGGTACTTTTATACACATCATGCTATTTTATCAGAAAATTTCTCACTATCTTGTCCTCACTTTTGTCCGCACTATTTTGTCGAGTCCTTGTAATATCCACAAAACTTTTCAGCCTAGTACATTGACCTAGAACAGAAATTTTCTATGCACACCATTGGTAAGCCTCCATACACAAAGGTTCTGTTCAGACTTTAGTCACTTGAAGCACAGTTCAGGTATCTGGCAGTGTTCCTCAGGGTTTTCCTAACTTCATAAAGGACCAATTCTGTCATTCTTAAGACCTATCATACCTTTGTAATACCTAAGTAATCCCCTTTTACCATCACAAAAGAGATACAAGACACCGATAGCAAAGACAATGAGGCACAAAAACTCTTGTGTTCCCCTGGCAATCAGATTATTAAATACAATTTAACTATCTGATATAAATTATGAGTGAGTCTGGTGTGAATGTATATTTTGGTTTTCTATAGTTATAATGTTTTGTTAGGTGTAATGCACAAATTGTAACACAAATTTTCTTATGGATAATAAAGTTTATTATTATTATTATACCATTTGAACTTGTTCCACTCACAAATCTTTTTTTGTGCACTTTCATAAGTATGTGGTTCCTCTAGTAGGTACAAAGGCATTGTGTTGGTATAAGTTGAATTAGTCCCCTTGAGGAGTTCAAGTTGTACAACTTTAAAAAAAAAGGCATTTAAAAAGTGATCATGGTAACATTCACCCAGATACCTCCGCCTTAAACCCCCCCCCCCCCCCCAACCCCCACCCAGATGGTCCAGACAAGTGATAGGATCATAGCGCATTTAGAAAGCTAAAAGCATGAAATTTTGCTTAACAAGAACGATTGTTAAAAATATTTCTAATTGCACAGATTTATTATTGTTAGCTTAGATCAACTACAAATTTAATTATGTGATTGATCTAAACTAACTGATAAAATTACACTTAATACAAGCTTTGTTTTAAAAAGTATTTTTTTTCTTGTAGGTATATGCAAGAATGTTACTTAGAGATTATGAGTGCTTTCCTCGCAAGCTTAAACCCAAATATTGTCAACATTGTGGAAAGAATTATACAGCTAGCACATCATTGTATAGTCATCTTGTTAGCTTGTCAGGTATTACTCTTGAACATTTTTTTTTATAAGTAAGAGACTGTTGCATATGATAGTCAACTATGCTTTTGTTATTTCCTTTCAGTGGTCAAATTCATTATTATACATCATTTTAACTTAACTTGTTGTTAGGAGGGGGCTCAATTGAAATGATTGGTGTGAATTTTCCAAAAATTTTCAGAATTCTAAAAATTTCCACAGGCTCTTTTTTTTTCAGACAAAACAATTCCACATTTTTGTTGAAAATAAAAAATATAATTACTACTTTCCTTTTAAATGTAAAGTAATAAAGAATTTTTTTTTTACAGATGGGCACACACTCAGTTTTATGTATACATGTTCAGTTTTGTTTTTAGAACTAGATTAGTATATTTAGATTGGATTGTTTAAATTTAGATTAAATACCACACATAGAAACTCATTTTTTAAGCTCATAGTGTGATTTTTACTCAGCTTATATCAAGTTTTTTTACAGGTTATTTCTCCCACTTTCCATTCTTGCATCAAGTTGAAACTTTAAATGCTTTTTGATTGTCATGAATCAATAAAAAAACAACTAACCAATTAGTCATAATTAATTTATTTTGTTTTATATGGAAAATGTAGAAAATTGGCCATGGGCGACCATAATCACAACAAATAATCACAATAATGTAGAAAATTGAGTCATTAAAAATTTAAAACTAACAATAGGCTAATAAATTATAAAACCTTCTTTTTTTATATTAGTATTTGAAAAAAAAGTCAGCCTTCCATAATGGAAGCTCGAGCTCAAAATCAACTCAAGCAGCTTTCTTTTTTTTTTTTTTTTTTTTGTTGTTGTTTTTTTTTTTTTTTTTTATTTAAACTGCTTTTGAAAGGCAGTATGGAAACCTTATCAAAATACCCCTTCCCCTTTAAATTGGTACACAAATGTAATAGGACCATAACGCACTAAGCAAAAAAAAAAATTAATACAAATATTTCCAATTGCACACATTTATTATTGGTAGTCTAGATCTCCTAAAAATTAATTAATTGATGGATTCAAATAATTGATGCAATTTCACTCAATATAAGCAAGCTTTTTTTAGAAATATTTTTTTATACTTGCTTTGATTTATGTATTCAAAACTTATTTAATCTATTTGCTGGATTATTCTATTGTGTACAGTTGCATCTAGACAAGACTATATATATCTGGATCTAGATTTATATATAGATCTTCAATTGAAAGATCTAAATATAAATACAAATGTGTTACTAATTGCTGAAACAATAATAAGATGCTACATAAATCACTATGTATCAAAATCGTGAATTTAATACAGCAAAATAATGGATAGTCCTGATCAGGATAATAACCTTATATGGCTATATATGGACCCCCTGACTCAACAAATTCATAGATTATGATAGATATAGAAGTTGAGAAAAGAACTCATTACTCTTAAATTAAAGTATTCATAATCTACTGTGGGAATAAATTGAGTAGACTATATAGAGTTGACTAGAGCTATCCAAAGAGGATCTAGAATCTAGATCTACATGATCTGCTGATAGCAAATATTCACACAGAATGAACCCCCACCCCCACCATAAAGCAAAATCAAGCTGGTCAGCACGTGGAAAAAATAGTATGAGTGTAGGCAAAACCAATCGTTATAGAAAGCTGGAATACTGACCTGAGACGTCACAACCTGTGAGCAGCTTAGACCAATAGCTCATTGCCATGTCGTACAGCGAATGGTTTCTGTGTAGGGCTGGGGGGAGGAGGTTTAAAACACAGTCTCCTTCCTATGTCTGTGCGTCTCTCTTTCCTCTCCACAATACCAGTACAACAGATCCCAATGCACCACTTTACATTTGGTTCGAGGACCCTTCTGGATACAGTCAATCTTTTTCAAAATCCTATATGGGCATCCCCAATCTTTTTTGTAATTTTGGCAACCTTCCTTTCTCTCTGGGTTGAATGAGATCATGTTCTGCAAACCTAGTAGAATTGTCCTTACTATCATATCCGGTTCTCATGGTTTTCATGAGGTCACTACTGTCTTTTATTCAATTCCGTACAACTGCATGAACCATCTCAAATCTTCTTCTTAGTTGGTTACATATTCGCTTGCTGTTGGAGGTTGATCTCCTGGCTGTCCAAATAAAAGGTCTGCTGCCATCCAAAGTTCTTGACCAAATAATAATTTTTCTGGTGTGTGGTTGCATGGACTGCTCCATAAGATAGAAAGAATGGGAGTTGGGCAATCTCTAAAATAGTCTATTATCACTAGAATGTATTTGTTTCCTTTGTATCAGGAAATGGTCCATCACAATTCTCTCGAAACGGACATCTATATTGTAAGGATCTCTTTATTGGACATTTAGGTGTTTGGTTGCTGCACACTGGTCACGTTTTTCAGCCACAATATTCTTTCTTGTACTGACACTAATAAAACCATTGTCTCACTTTTTACAAAGCTTATATCAACTCACTCTGTCTATATATCTGTCTGGTAAATAGTTAGTACACGTTATTTCTCCTACACCCGATCTCGGATCAAAGTGAAAGTTCGCACAATTATTTCTTTACCTGACAACACAAGAATCAATAACAAAAATTTAAACAAGGTTACAAAGACACAAACTCAAAATCAGCCTCTGAAATGGTCTACCTAGAGTCTTCACCAGCATTCGAACACAGGACTTCCAGTTTCAAGTGCTTTACCCCTCAGCCACAGCATTACTAAAACAAAGTTCATATCAAAATTCTTTTTTAAAAATAACATTTGAATCAATATTCTATTCAATGAGTTAGTTAATAAATGAAAAATATATTTTATAATGATCCATTGTCACTTTTACCATTGTGACCTTAGATGTAAATGTTTTGTACCAATGCGCGAATCTATGAATGAAGCTTGATTTATTGAAGAAGTCCATGGCTTTTAAAAAAAAACTTACCTCCCCTGAAGTTTTTCTTTAAAAAGTGGTGTAATTTGTTGAAAAATCTGCTTGCATATATAATTTAAAAAATTAGATGGTTCACTTTTGGAAAAGAAAAAAGTAGCCGTTGCATCAGAACTTTGAATGATCAAAAATATCATGATGTCCGATTTTCATTTTCTCTTCTTGTTTCTGAGATCTAAACGGGACGGACAGACAGGCCACACAAAACTAATAGCGTCTTTTCCCCTTTCGGGGGCAGCTAAATATTTTTTAATTAACTATTGATAATTAATTATTTTGTTTGGTATCTTGAACATGGGAAATAAACTTTACTTGACTTATGTGGTGGTATAAGCTGAGTTAGTCCCATTTATAGGTTGCCACTTGAAACTAACAATAGATAACTATAAAACATTCTATTTTCATAAGCACTTTGCTAGCTTCTTGGAATTGTGTCTTCCTCTCAGTCAATTAGCAAAGTGCTCTAGCCATAGTGGGGTACAGACCACCTATAGTAGCTACAAAGACCCAAGAAACTTTTGAGCTCATGACAATAAGCAGGTATAGACCAGTGCTTGACCACTTCCTTTTTATAAAGCTTATATAAACTCACTACTCTGTCTGGTAACACATGAATTCTTCCACACCTAATCTCGGGTCAAGTTGAAATTTTGCACAATTATTTCTTATACCTTCTTATAACACAAAAATCAATGAAAAAAATTAACCAATTAGTTAATTAACTATTGGTAATAATTTATTTTTTTTTGATACCGGTATCTCGAACAAGGAAAAGAAATTGTAATTGACTGAAGTGGTGGTATAAGCTGAATTAGTCCCCTTTATAGGTCATTGTCTGAGTCTAAGTGAACACAAACCTTAAAAATAGGATGAGACTATAGAAACAATAGATAACTATACAATCTTCCATGTTCATGAGCTCTCCACTAGTTGAGTGGTTAAGGTGTTGGGTTGAGAAGACCATGAGTAGGAGTACAGGTCATTGCCCCTTTTTACGATTTTTATATATGCTTTTTTATTGTTAGTCTCGATCTATTACAAATTTAATTACATGAACCAAACTAATTGATACAAGTTCATTAAATATAAGCTTTGTTTTTTTTTTTAAGTATTTAAAAAAAAATATTTTCTTGTTTTTCTGGATCTGTGCTTACTCCATATATGGATATGGTATGCATCACTTCCCTCAAGCTACATATGTGCTCATCAAATGTCTTTTCAAGAACTATAATGTCATCTATGTAAACAATGCAATTATTCCAATTTAGAAAAAAAAATTAGCAAAACTTGTTCCATCAATTTTTTAAGGTTGCCGGTGCATTGCATAGCCCCAAAGGCATAACTGTAAATTGCCACAATCCACTGCCCGTGGATAAAGCAGTTTTATGTTTATTATCAGGGTGCAATCCTATTTACCAGTAGCTGCTTTTGAGATCTTGTGTTAAAATATGCGAGCCCCAGAAAGAGTGTCTAATGTGTCTTCACTATTTGGTAGTGAATTGTGTGACTCATAAGGTGTAAATAAAAAAAATCACTTGCCTTTATTTTTCTACCTAAACAGATGGTCTTTAATTCAGGCTCTCAAACACCTTCAATAAAATTGTTCGATACATGAACATTCAATATCTCCCGAGTTGAGGTCAGATAAGCCAGGCATTTGATATCTGACACCAACTTCTGTAACGTTTCTCCAGGTTTTTTCTGTTGAGTATTCAGTTGCACCCTGAAAACCTTATTCATGTGTTTGTCCCCAAATTGCAGTGCCATTGTTCTGACTGTGGTCTTGTAATCTTGCTGGTCACTTCCTATCTCATTTTTCATGTTGGAGAGTTCAGATTAGTAATCCTATATCTGAGAAGAACTGCGCAGTGGTTTCCAGATCAGGTAGTTCTTCATATAGTTTTTCTTCAATGGAAGGGTTTTGAGACCAGAGTCTTGTTCAGGCCTCTTGATCGAGTATGTCGCTTTGTTCAGCATTCTTTGTTGATGCTCCACAAGGGCATGTTTCACTAGTTCCGACTTTTAGCTTCGAAACATATGTTGTCTCATTCTATTGTGTTTAGTTCTGAGGTGAAAAATTATGCGTTGGTCATGTCAGGATAGCTTATAAACATTGTTTTTCTTGTAATTGGGATGTGAGCTGGTCCAATTCTCATTTGTTCTAATCTCGTCATTTCTTTTTAGCCAGTTTTGGGTGCCAGACTTGTGAATTTCGGATTTGAGTGGGTGCCTCTCTAAGGTTTCTTTTTTGGTGAACTGGGTCTGCTTTTTAGCGGCCCCCGAAAAGGGAAAAGACGCTATTAGTTTTGTGCGAAATGTCTGTCCGTCCGTCCTGTTTAGATCTCGTAAACTAGAAAAGATATTGAAAATCCGACATCACAATATTTTAGTCCATTCAAAGTTCTGAAAGCGAAAAAATCTAATTTTTAAAATCAGTTATGCAAGCATTTTTTTAAAGAGAAAAAGCTAATTAGTATGCATTATAAGTTAGACCTACATTAAAACGAATAGTAATCTTGTAAACGTCATTTTCCTGAACATTTTTTTTATTGAGGAAATAATTTCTTTTTTTTTGTTGAGCGTTCGAAAAAGAGATTGATCCTTTTCAAAACAATTACATCTATTATAAGACTTCAGTTAGGCCAGTAGAGGCGCGGTAGCTGATTGGTAAAGCGCTTGGCTTCCGAACCGGGGGCCCGGGTTCGAATCCTGGTGAAGACTGGGATTTACAACTTCGGAATCCTTAGGCGCCTCTGAGTCCACCCAGCTCCAATGGGTACCTGATATTAGTTGGGGAAAAGTAAAGGCGGTTATTAGTTGTGCTGGCTACATGACACCCTCGTTAACCGTAGGCCACAAAAACAGATCAACACTTTACATCATCTGCCCTATAGACCACAAGGTGTGAAAGGGGAACTAGTAAGGCCAGGTTCACATCTAACTTTGCATTCACTTGCACCTATCCTTTGATCTGCTGTACCGTTGGGGCACTACAGAAGATCTGTCAACCTTTTTCATCCATTCTTATCTCTCATTTGTCTTTGATATAATTTCATTTGGATGTTCTTTCTGAAAATATTGAAGCCTGCCTGGGTGGATCACTGTAGGGACCAGAGTTTGTGTTTCCACACAAACTGTCTTTGTAACCTTGTTTTCTCTATTCTTTCATCCAAAGAAACAAGAACAGTGATTTCCTCCATTGCTTTAATGGGTGTTGCTTTTATTGCTCCATAGGCCTATGTTTTGTACCATGTCTATTTTTCTGTAAGTTGGTTTGGGCTGCTTAGCCCCAAGCTGTGACACCGTATTCTAGAGTGGGTTTGATGTAACTGGTGTTTAGAATGTTATCTTGTGTTATTTTATTGTTGTTGTTTTGTTGACTATCTGGAGCAATTCAGTAGGCCTTACTTCATAACACTAGCATTAATCCAGTTGCTTTTTCACTGTCTGTACTCCAGTTTTTTACTTTTGCAGTTGCTTTTTTACTGTCCGTACTCCAGTTTTTAGCGGCCCCCGAAAGGGGAAAAGACACTATTAGTTTTGTGTGGTCTGACTGTCCGTCCCGTTTAGATCTCGTAAACTAGAAAAGATAGTGAAAATCCAACATCATGATATTTTAGATTATTCAAAGTTCTGATGCAACGGCTACTTTTTTCTTTCTGAAAGCGAAAAATCTAATTTTTTAAATCAAATATGCAAGCAGTTTTTTCATAAAAATAACATTTTTACAACTATTTACTATTTATAGTAACAAATACTGAGGCTTTTTAGTAAGGGAGATTTTTTACAGAAATTTTTTTTCTTTAGGCTTTGACCCTTTACAAAATTAGATTAATTAGATACTTATTAGAAGACATCAGTTAGGTCAGGTTCACATCTAACTTCACTTTCACCTATCTCTTGGTCTGCTGGACCGTTGGGGTACCACACAAGCTCTGTCAACCTTCTTTCTCCATTCTTCTCTTTCATTTGCATTTGATAGAATCTCATTCTGATATTCTTTCTGAAAATATTGAAATCTGCCTTTTTACCTGCCTGGGTGGACCACTTCGGGGACCGATTCTGAGTTGGTGTTTCCACACAAATCCTTGTTTACTTTTGCAGCTGCCACAAATAGTCTTAATGAACTGTTCACGAAACTGTACCATCAAAAATTGGTGGCTTGACTTTTCCAATTCCTGAATGTATTTTTATAGGTTGAGCTTTACCCAGCTCATCTCTCACTGTTTGAACCTCATTGCTAAAGACTTGAATTTTTGTCTCAAGGACATTAAACCCCTATTTTTAAGAAATTGGGACAAAAATGTCTAATTTGTACAAATGATTCTATAAATGTCTGATTTGTACAAATGATTCTGTGATAAAGTTTATTCAATTCCCTACAATTCTATGTATTTATTATTATTAAAATACTTTAAATTAAATTTTTTTTTAATTTTATAAGAGGTCACTAAAGTTACATTTTAGCTCATTAATTATAAAAAAAAAATTCAAAACAGCATAACTTTTTTATTTTTTAACCGATTTTCAAAATTTTTCACTAATGTGTTCAGAATTAAAATATGAAAAACACAATTTTTCATTCCTGTTATGTATGTTGCCTACTTTATTTTCATTGGTCAGTATTTTGAAAAGCAAAATAAAAAGCACGCCTTTCAGCCAATCAGAAAGTGCCTTACAAAACTGGCATTGTTTATTTCCCAAACACTGTTACTAATATTTCCTGTAATCCTGCCTTAGCGATAGCATCAATCAATTATTTTTTCATTATTCTTATCTCCTTTATGTTTGACATTGTAGACCCTAGAAGTCTAGATCTAATTTGAAAAAGATTTAATTGAAAAAGTAAAAAAAATAGGCTACATAAGTCAAGATTTAAATCTAAATCTCTCAGAGCTAGATCTAGAATAATCTAGATAATCTAGCCAGATTTAGAATATAGACATTGTTATTGTAGAAATGGACCTGGACGTAGACTGACTCTACTCTCTAGAATCTAGTCTACATCTCATGGGCATTGGCTTTTCATTGTCAATGAATAGGGCCTACATTGAGCACAGTATAAGATCTCTAGATCTATTACAATTTCGACTCTGATAACAATGCTTTCTGCTTCTACTTCAACTAACTACTAGATTAACTAGATCTAGACTTCTAGTCTTTAGTCCCAATCATGGTCATGGAATTTAAATGGATCTACAACTAAATTCTAAAGATCTACGTTAAATATAGTCAACAACTTTGGCTTCTTATGGTCTTATGGCAGTACAATGAATATGTGAGTCTTATTAGATCTCTAGACTCTAGTCTAGGTCTATTGCTCCAATAACAAATGCCATTTTCTACATCAACTTGGCTACATCTAATCATCTAGTCATTATAAAAACAATGAAACTAGTCTAGATCCACAAGGTTATTCAACTGATAGATCTAGTCCCAGTGACATCATGCTCAGTGTCTATAATATAGATTATAGACATAAAGTTTTATCAGCATAGAATTGATTGAGGACCTAATAGCATTGTTTCTTGTTATGAATCACAATATATTTAAAATAACTGAAGTAATCAACTCCTAATTTATAGCTGTAGGCACTTGTTGTAAGCATAAGCTTAAACACAAGTGCTTTCAATTTGCATTCTACGAAATCATGAAAATAAAGGGTGTTACTGCCTTTGATATGCCGTCATTACTGGGCACAAGTTTCTAGGATTTGAGCAGCTGTCTTTAAAGTCAGAATGTTAAACTATAATAAAATATAAAATAAAATGTGTTTTGTTGAGTACTATGTCGTTTAACATTCTAAATGTTTGTATGGTGTGATGCGAAATGCATAATAATAAATAAATAACCTAAATTTATAAGGAAAACTGGTTAAATACACATTTTCAACATTGTAAGCCTTAAATGTAATTATTTTAAAATTTAAAGTCATTCTGCCAAATGACACGACACGTATTACGACAGCTGAAAAAACCATAAATCCACCAGATAATAAAAAAAGAAGAAAGAAAACCAATACTAGAGACCTAAATGATGATTATTATGTAGCAGTAGATCTTTAAAATAACATAGCCTAGAATTGTCAGCTTTTTTAATCATATTTTTATCATTTTCTCAAAATGCTCAATTTTCAAAAAAAAAATTCTCTTGTGCATCATATACTAAAAGTTATTGATATATCTGTATGAAATTTGGCACACAGCTGCAGGAATATATGTTAATCTATGTGAACTACATTTATTTCTATATCTATAATACTTTTTCCCCAGGAATATATGTTAATCTATGTGAACTACATTTATTTCTATATCTATAATACTTTTTCCCCAGGAATATATGTTAATCTATGTGAACTACATTTATTTCTATATCTATAATACTTTTTCCCCAGGAATATATGTTAATCTATGTGAACTACATTTATTTCTATATCTATAATACTTTTTCCCCAGGAATATATGTTAATCTATGTGAACTACATTTATTTCTATATCTATAATACTTTTTCCCCAGGAATATATGTTAATCTATGTGAACTACATTTATTTCTATATCTATAATACTTTTTCCCCAGGAATATATGTTAATCTATGTGAACTACATTTATTTCTATATCTATAATACTTTTTCCCCAGGAATATATGTTAATCTATGTGAACTACATTTATTTCTATATCTATAATACTTTTTCCCCAGGAATATATGTTAATCTATGTGAACTACATTTATTTCTATATCTATAATACTTTTTCCCCAGGAATATATGTTAATCTATGTGAACTACATTTATTTCTATATCTATAATACTTTTTCCCCAGGAATATATGTTAATCTATGTGAACTACATTTATTTCTATATCTATAATACTTTTTCCCCAGGAATATATGTTAATCTATGTGAACTACATTTATTTCTATATCTATAATACTTTTTCCCCAAACATTTTTTTTCTTTCCCCCACCCCCTCTTTTTTAAAGAAAAAGTCCATTGCAAACTTGTAAAATTATTTTTTAAAATTTTTGTTGCAGGATTCATATTTATTCTAGTTTACATAAATTTAGATATAATAAACTATATATGTACAAAGTTTTATTTGAATATCTTTGTTAGATTTTGAGATACTGTGTACATATGTTTGTGTTGTTTTCGCCTCAAATTACATTAACAAAAATTTTTTGTTCATAAATATACACAAATTTGTAGGCAAAATATTTTTTTCTGAACTTTTATATCCCATAAAATAATTTAGAACAAAAAATCAGTTTAAATCACCTACTTCAATTTAGGGGTTTAAGCTGTCCTCAATCTATCGTGTAACCTGCTACTTCACTGGTGCAATTTCATCTTGTAGCTTATGAATTTTTTCGGTAATTCTGCAGGAGTTCAAGGGGCAGCCATCTTTGTTACTATGTTGTTATTGTTTATGTTCCAAAGAAATCCCAAGATAGTGTCTTAAAAAATACCAAGAATCAACATTACTTCTGTGGTTTCAAAGCAATGCTATTTTTTCTTTTAATTTTGACTTGGTGTCAATACAATACGTTTCTTATTGTTCTGTCTTCTTTGTTAAATATTGTCTATATCTATTCTGAATTATTCTGATACAGAGAATCTAAATTTAACTAGGCCTACTATAAATATCAGCACAGTTTATTACCAAACATTAATTAACCTTTATTGCCTTTAAGAACCTGTTCATATTAATATAGTTAGTCTAGTTCTAGCAGTTAGATTATGAGTCTAATTAATAGACTTATTAGGATATTTTTTAGCTTTAAAAATAAAAACAAACAAAAACCCAAATCGGAGAGAAAACCCAAGATTCAAGATTACAGTCTAAACAATAACAAAGATGGCTGCCCCTTGAAATCCTGCAGAATTACCATTTTTTCTTATCATTTTTCAGGCCAATTGCAATTATTCACATTTACCCTAGACGTTCCTCTTTTTGTCATTTAATTTGCTTGCATCAAGCTGGCAAAGCCCACTTTTATCTCACCCAATATTCTGTCGAGTAGGTTTTTAAAAGTAGACATGTTGGTAAGTTCAGCGATCCCGACTTTGACACCAGTTGTTAAGTCATAGGGTCGTAATTAGAACTCACTAATTCCTTGGTTGCCGCTTTCACTCTGATTGCAGGCTCCTTCTCACTGTAACTCAATCCATGGGTTAGGGTTAGGATAATTCTGGTAAAAAGAAATATTTTTTCAATACTCCAAATCAAATTCACATACACTGATCTACAAACGCAAAAAATAACTCAATCTCTAAAAAATATTGTGTCTCTCCTAACGCACCAACTCAGGTCATTTACCCCATCATGAACGAAAATCAAGGTAGTTAAAATCAAGGTACTCAGCACGTAGAAAAAAAATGGTTATTAAGAGGGTCAGAACAGGTTAACAAGAACATAAGGGAGAAAAAAAACTACAGTCTCTACAAAATAGGTTTAAATCATACATATAAAGGATGCTCGATTTAGAATAAAATTCTGACTTGAGATGAGTAGGTTTTGAGTGCCTAAAGGCAGCAAGGAAACTTTATCCCATATACCAAGTCCCTCTGCATGTCATAAAAGATATTTTACTATAATACAGGGGTGGGCAACCTTTTTGTATAGAGGGCTGCATTAATAAAAAGTTTGGGAATGTCGGGCCGTATATATGTATATATCTTAGTAAGATACGATTGCTAAGTGTGTAGAATGTCTTTTAATTCATATTTACACTCTATTATATTCACGTTTCTTTCTTTCTTTTTCACACTCCGCATTGAAAAATTTCAACAAGATGTAGCAGTTTTTGAAAGCAATTTTACGATTTTTAAAAAATTGCTGTTGTCTTTTTATATCACAATATCCCCACAAATATACTACTTAATGTGCAGTATTTTACTTTTTACACTCGTGCATAATGTTCCGGAACTGTGAAACTATCTTACTAGTTGTTACCCCTGTGACTGCTGTCAAATTACAGTCAGTCAACATTGACCAGTGATTATACTTGTATAGTTCCAACAAAAAAATGTTTGTTCACTGAATGAGACAATAATATATGTTCTGGAAGTTAAAACCTGCCCTTGTGGAGCATCACCAGAGAATGCTGACCATGCTTTTCAATGGTGCATACTAAATCAAGAGACCCGAACAAGACTCTCCAAAGACTATTCGGAGAACTGCCTGATCTGGAAACCACTGCGCCGTTCATCTCAGATATATAATTACTTGTCTGAACCCTTCAACATGTAAAATGAGAAGGAAGAGGAAGAACTGATGTATATGTACCCAAATAGTGTGAACAGCAGCAAAGTTGTTTTTTTTTTCAAGTTTGGAAATACAGCTTCTTGCACCCATAAGACTCCCGTGGTAGTACTGACTGGAACTTCTCTTTGCTTGGAGTTATGTCCTCTGGAGCTGAATCAGCTTCTGCGATAAATGGTGAGCTGATTGTCTTGAAAACTGGTTGACGTCTTAAAATTTGCTTTTATAAATTGTACAATTAAGGAATATTAATAAGTGTTGTACTTTTAATTATTTCACCTTTCAGCAAAGGAAAATGACAAAAACTATTTTCTTTTGCTTGCCTGTAGAAATGGGAAAGCCTTGTTTGAAAAGATTTAACATGCATTTATATTTCATATGTAAACAACCAATTGCAATAGCAATTATAAAAAAACATGAAATCTGTCTTCCACTCTTCATTAGAAATACGAGTTACAAAGTCACAGTCATAGAAAGAACTTAGTGAAACTCATAACACTATAGAAAGAATGTAGCTCTATTAGTTTAATTTTTGTAATGTTATCACAAATATAACGATGTAATTTTTTTGCAGCTTAGTGCAAACTTTTCTGTTTAGAGTTTATGGTTGGGATATTTCTTATTAAAAAAAATTATTTTCCTCAGTCAAAGATCGAGCTCCATCAGTTGTTACACTTGCCATCTTGTTCTAAGCCTACCCAACACTCAGACATTGTGTCTTGAATGGAGTGTATTGATGTATAGCTAATAAGCATAATCTTCGTTTACTAAAAACTTTTATAATGAGACAGTTTCAATAATTTATATAGATATTATTTTTAATATTTGCATTTTATATGTATATACTGTGGGCAGACCTGATTTCTATAGGTGTCGGTGGGCCGCATAAAACACTTGGAGGGCCGCATGTGGCCCGCTGGTCGTAATTTGCCCACTCCTGCTATAATACAATAAACATTTTCAGGCCTTTTTTTAAATACAAATTTATATTTGCCCTGTTTGGTAAGTAATTTCTATTCTAAGTATTGAAATACAAAAAAAAATAATTTTGTAACACATTACAGGTATTAGATTTTGGGTGTGCAGTAAATGTAAAGATTCTAATATGGAAGATGCTACATTTACAAGGAAGCACTCGTTACAGTATCACATTCTTAAAGAAGTAGGTATACCCCGATATAGATGTACTCAGCCAGGATGTAATAAAACTCACAATCATACTCATCATCAGAAGGTAAATCCAAGAAATTTGTTTGATTTTACTGTAGTTTGTCATTTTTGACTTTTTTTATGTCACATTTACAGCAAATTTAGTTTTCACTTTTGAAACAGGAAAATTATTCATTTAGATTCTATGTATTGGCATAGTTATGATCTAGTTCCTCAATGCAGATGTTTTCATTTAGTAGCAAGAAAAGAGAGCAATGACACACTAGTAATGCTCAATTTATTAAAAAAAACTTTATCTCAACCAGAGTCATGCAAGGCAGCATACTGGAGAGAAACATTATATATGTGTGATAGAAGGTTGTAATGGCCGCTTCTCTAATCGTAACACATACAGCCGTCATCTGCTGCAGTTTCACAGTGTGGAACTAACAAGGTAACACAACGGACTCAGAATAGTTTAATATTCTTTTATTTGTTTTTGTTTTTATTATTATTACTTACTGTTATTTCCATTCAAGAAATTGAACTTATTAAATTTTTTTAATAAGGTTTATTAAATTTTTTTTATAAGGTTTAGAGACTTTATATAATTTTGTTAAAAAAAACAAGCTAAATGAAAAAAAAAAAATATTTTTTTTAAAACAAAATAATTTTAACAGAGCTTTGTTCAAAGAACTCATGGGACTTTTTTTTTGTTAAGAAAAAAACAACTCAGGACTAACAATGATTTTTTTTTCTTGAAAAGAAATAATCAACTGCAAGAAATTGATGAAAAGGAAGCTAGACTTAAAGTTTATGCAGCAAGGTTAAAAGCAAGAGAGCGTAGCAAGGTATGTATGAGTTTTGTCTTGCACTCAAATGAAGATTGTATCTAATATAGCAAAGGATTTTCTGTTTAGGTTTCTAAGTGGTCTGGAATTTCATTTTTAGGCTGATCTTTTTTTTCCCCAAAGAATGCAATTTTGATTGCTAGCAGTCATACCACAGAATGCCCATAAAAAAACCTCTTTACTTGTCTAAGTAAACTGTAAAACAATGTACCAAATAAGTTTCCCACCTTTCTTTTATAACTTGCCATAAGTATTAGTATAGAAAGGTATAGATATATTCATTGCTTTTAATTTTATTCATTTATTTTATTAAAATTTTTCACAGAATGCCAAAATTTTTTTTATTCTTTTCAGTGCAAACGACTACATAACAATGATATTGTCAAAGTTCCATTAAAATCTGATGTGCTTCCAAGAAAGGTTACTATTGATGAAAACATTCTGACTGCAGCACAACATTTTTTAACAGAAGTTCAATTAGAAGAAGATAAAAAGAATGACAGTACAGAAAATGATACACAGCTCAACCTTGAAAAACTGATGAGACCATCAGCATCAAAACTCTTATATGGTATAGCAAAGGATGTCAGAAATACCACTTGTTCAATTGAAGAAGCTAAGCCTGAAAATAATCTTGGAGGTCTAAATCTATTAGCAACTGTGTCTAAGTACATGAATTTTAAAACTTGTCCTAAGGAGGAACAAGAACCTAGTGAAAAACGGGATGTATGCTCACTTAATAGGTCAACCTCTACATATTTAAATGTAAAGGATGAAATGAAAGAGAATAATTCCAAAGAGTTAAATACAATGTATAATTGTAGTGTGCTGAATAATGACATTGTTCAAATACATACAACGGAAGAAGAAGTAAGTCTAGGAGGCTGTGCTAATCTTGCTTCTAACTATAACCAAGGTGAAAATAGTACTCAAATATTTCCTACAAATATGGAGGACCATTCCATTGTTAATTCTAGCATCAGGAGAGTTTCAGCATGTAAAACCCTTCCTAATCCTAATGCAGAAGTTTTTAATTTTAATACATCCCCATTTTTTCCTAGTGAAACAAGTAATAGTTTTAGTGACTTCAAGGGCACTATTAGCTTACTAGCCTATGATTCTAGCCCAATGTCAGCATCTAGCAATTGTTCTAAAGTTCAACAAGAAAGTAATCCCAGTCAAAGTAGAGTAAGCACAATGGCTGCTAATGTCGACATCAATACATCTAAATCTGTAGTAGGTATTGACACTAGTGTTAACTTGGTAACTCAAAATAATCTTGAAATGAAAAATTCAATGAATGGTGTCAACTCATTCTCTGGAAAAATAAAGGCCAAACCTAAAGGAGGTTTAAACACTGAATTGCTGAATAATAACTATTGTTCAAATGATAGTATAGCCAAATCTTCACAAATAATAAATATTTCCAAGACAGATGTGCCTTTACAATTTAAGAGTATGACAACATTATCTGGAAAAACATATATTGTTTTATCTTCATCTGGAAAACAATACAAATTGAGGCAACCAAGTGTTTCTGCAACTTCAGCAATTAACTCTGAGACATCAAGCAGAGTCTTGCCTTTTTCTGAGCTATGAAGGGATTTCTTTCACTAGAATTTTTTTTAATCAAACAAACATTGTGCCTTTAACAGCCTTTAAAAAAACAACACTTAGACGACTGCTGGCAGTAATTATTTATTTATTTTTATATTTATGATATTTTAGAAAATATCAGTAAAAATATCTGCTGTTAGTTTCAATATTTGTTTTTACTAAAAGTGGTAACTGCATTGAATTAATTTGGTTAAAATAACCTAAAAATAAAAACTATTTGTCTATTGTTGGAAGGAAATAAAAATGTGAAACACATCTCTAGTCTAGTTATGACACAAATTAATTTTTTATGTTAATAAGTGAATCAAAACAATTTGTAGGCTAGGCGCTTTAAATACAAGAACATTTGCAAACGTTTATTTATGTGTATAATATTCACTTATCAATCGTTATATTTTGTAGCCTCCACCAGAAATATGTGAAAATATGTTTTGGTTTCAAGACCATGTTACATTGTAATTACAGCTAAATACATTGATCTATATGTATTACTATTTGTCTTTCGCTTTCTAATGATATATATCTATTCAATACTATTACTTGTTATAATTGCAGCTATGCAAACCCAATTCAGATAATGCTACTATACTTATGTTAACAATATTTTCTATAACTCTTGTTATTATATACTGTTTTTTCTTTAGCTTCACTTTGGACATAACATTTGTTCTGCCAGAATTTTTTTTAAATATAATCATTTTTATTCATTAAAAATGAAAATATTTCAATTGGAATGCATCTCCAGTTGTTAAATAAATATTTATGCTTTATTATGTTGTTGTTTTTTTAAAATAATACTCGTTTGTGGATTTGTGTGTGTGTTCTCTTTATAATAATCATCGACCGCCTTCAGTCCACACAGTGGCGTTATCAGGGGGTTGCAGGCCAACACCAATCAAGGGATGACACCCAAGTAGAAAAGAAACTGCACTTTTCCTTATATAGTTTAAAATAAAAAAAAAAAAAAAGCGGGATTAGCTAGATACCCACCTAAATATACGTTTAATAGGGAAAAAAAATAAAACAACTATCAACTTGTGGCAGAGAACCAAGCGAAAACCCATAGCCCAAGATATCAAAAAGCGAAAATGGATAGAACACCCCTGCGAAAACCGTCAATGTTGCACGTCAAGCAGTTGATTGGAATCCGCAGGAAAGTAGGCAGGCCCAAGCAAACCTTGAAGAGGCCGGTCCTTAGCGGAGAGGTGTGGTTGTGACCCTATGCTCCCCTTTGGTATTCACAGGAATAAATAAGTTACGTTTAATCTATGGAGGGGTACCGGGGAAATAAAATAAACCTAGCTGCCTTTTTTTTTTAAACCTAAGGAAAAAAAGGACATGATAATTGTTTTGCAGTCTGGAATGTGCTTAGCGCAGGTGCTCTGGTCCAACTGAATTCAACTTTCCCTTGACTGTCGTCGTTGGGTGGCTTTGTCAGTTGTCTTAACCGAATCCCTCCCTCCACTTGACCCGGTCAGCAGCTGTTTGTAGCAGGATACCAAGAGAGCGGCCGGTCCATACTTACGTACGTTATCCAGCCAGATTGTCTTTCTGCGTGCTCCACTGCATCTCGTTTGACATTGAGCCATGTCTTACAATTGGACCGAACCTGCTCATCTTTTGAGGAGTTCTTCCTTTTAGTCATCCAGAGTGTTGACTTGTCAAAGTACATGTGTCTGTATTTTTCTGCAGCATTTACTCTCCAATGCTTGAATTCTCTTTCAGCCTCAATGTTCGACTTTCACAACCATATAGAGACAACAAGCGAAGAAAACAATTTGAATTTGATTCCAGTTTCCTATGCATATACTAAAGAAGTACTGAGCTATTTGAATTTTGATATATTGCTTTGATAACATCATTCATGTTTTTGTTTTTTTTTAAATTTATGTTGAACTCTTGCATCACATGCCGTCATTCCGAATCCGGCCATAAGTCTATGAAGTTTTGTACCAGTTTTTTTTTATTTGGGGGGGGGGGGGGGAGGTTGAAGGCATAGCAGTCTAATGTTCACTATTTGTTTTAAGTTCTTGCCTCCTCAGCTTTTCTCTGTTGAAAATGATTCTTACTGTTCAAGAAATATAGACCTGCTACAGGAAAACAGGTGGAAACACACTGACATTCTAAGGACTAGGCCTATACATTTTATAGTGGTAAAAGCACTAACAACTTAGGTAGGCTACAGGATTCGCTGTTAAAAAGGATATGGTAGGTAATGTTATTGGAGGCGCAGTGGCTGAAGCGGTGGTCCTGGGTTTGAATCCTGGGGATCTTTGTGGGCCTCAGTCTTCTCAGCTCTAAAGGGTACCTGACATTAGTTGGGGAAAAGTAAAAGCGGTTGGTCGTTGTGCTAGCCACATGACACTCGTAAACCGTAGGCCACATAAACCACATTTCTTTTAAGTAGGCCTAATGTTATTGGATTTAAACCCATAAATGATAGACTGCTCACTACGTTTGAGAGGGAAATCGTTCATCAAAATAGTCCTAGAAGATTTCAGTGCAAAAATTTGAAAAGAATCAACATTCAGACCAACAATTGGCATAGAATGTTTACATGGAGACCACCATAATGGAGTGGATTTCGCGAAGAAATGTCTATCAGCAGCACTAAATTTCAACATAAGAATATTCACAAGGTAAACTGGATCTCATCTGCTGGCAACACCCTAAATCAAATAGATCATATACTCATAGATAAGAAATATGGATCTAACATACTTAATGTAGGAAGTTATCAGAGGATCAAACTCAGACCACGTACGGGTACTAGTAAAATCTAAATTTAAACAAAAAGTAAGTAGGCCTACCCTATACAATTACCAAAAGAAAAAGAGCACAGCTATATGATTGCCAAAATCTGCTCAGGATCCACTTTTGGCAGAAACTTATAGAATCGCACTCCAAACACAAGTAGGCCTAACAACATTGGAAAAGGAAAATGAAATGAAATAACATAAATGAGCAAACAATAAAGCAGGCAATTAACCGAATTACAATTAAAACGAGGGAATTGGATGCTGTGTTGACGAATGTAGACATGTTATAGAAGAGAATGACAATTGTCGAATGATAATGCTGCAGTGAAAAACTAGACACACCCGACATCGATAAAATGAAACAAAAAGAGCCACAAAAGTTGTCAGAAAGAAAAAAACGGGAATGGGAAAAGTCCAAGATTATTCAGATTTAGAACCTAGCAAGAGAGGGGGATGTGCGAGGAATGTATATGAAAATTAAAGATGAAAAGAATGGATTTCAAGCTAGATCACACATGTGTGAGAACAGAGATGGTGATCTTATCACAGAAAACATCCGGGTTATTGAGAGATAGGTTGTATATTTCGAGATTTTAAATGCTACTGAATATATAGAAAATGAACTGACACTGACAAAAACTACAGAAAATCTGCGAAATAATTGAGAACTAAAAATTCTTTAAAAAATCTGTGGTGCTATACAATATGAAACTGGAAGTACTGGATAGAGAACACGCACTAACCAGGAGATAAACCAATTGTATGATAACACACCTATATTGACGGAAGCAAAAAAAAAACAAAACTAACAGATTTCATTGGTGTTGACGACGGTCGTTGACTTGGAGCGCCAAACTACTGGTAGACAGCTAAATTGCTGTGGGCGTATTATATCTTAACTTATAAAATTTGAATAAATTGTTTGTAAAAAAAAAAATAATTAAATATCAACTTGAGATGAAATGAAATAAATGTAGTAAACTTCATGAGCGTAGCCAGGATTTTTTTCCGCGGGATGGGCTCTCCCGTGACCTATGTCGAAGGCGCCGGTTCTCCCCGCCCCGCTAAAATATGTGTGTGTGTGTGTCATGGGCGTAGCCAGGATTTTTTTCGGGGAGGGTTTTTTTTTTGGGGGGGGGGGATTCCCCCCTGACCCTCTCCCACCACCCCCCGCGCGGAAAAAAAAATTATATATATATATATATATATATATATATATATATATATATATATATATATATATATATGTGTGTGTGTGTGTGTGTGTGTGTGTGTGTGTGTGTACATAATTAATCTTTATTACATTCTGACCCTTTCGGAAGACGTTTATTGTTTATTGTAGACTCCCCGCCCTTGCTAGCAAGGGTTCTGGGGAAGTTCACAGAGCTCTCCCAGCGCGGGGCGAAGCCCCGCCGCCGAGCACTATTTATGGTATTGAAAGCCAACAAAATGCATATTCTGAGGTATCTACAGTGCATTATCTTGCTATTAAAAAGTTTATTTCAAAAACCTAATGTGCTATTCTTACTGACTTAGACCCTCTCGCGCCGTTCGGCGCATTTTCCGGCAAGCTGTTTCCGCAACTCTTATTTTGCGTAATTCATTTTGTGTGAGAACATGTCCCGCAAAACCTCATGCGACGCTCTGTCACAACCTTACTAAGGATTCGACTCACAGTTCGGCATATGATTTCTTTGATTTAGACCCGATCTCTATGACTGACTCCTAAAATCTGTCTTAGTCATCTTTGTTGAGACACATTTAATGATTTTCAATTTCGGCAGAAGACTATTCACACTTTATTAATGGAGCCCAAGCCACTGGTAGAAATTTGTAACCTTTCTTGACTACGCTCTTGGAATTACATGCCTGTATTTCGCTTTAGATTTTATATCGAAAAGGAAAGTTTTTTCGTCAAATCATCTGTTGAGGGGTTTTAAACTAAGAAATCTCTGGAGTTTTTTTGTTTTGTTTTTAATTCAAAACCCCATTTAGCTACGATCATAGAATTTGGTGACTGTAGTTTGCTTTAAAATAATATTGAAGAGAGAGGTTTTCAACTCTAAACGCTCTGTAGGGGAATTTTAAACTCAAAACCCCTTTGGCTACGCTCATAGAATTTTGAGTGTGTAATTTGCTTTTTTTACATTGAAGATGGGGTTTATCGTAAATTTTGGAGGGGGTTTTAAAATCAAAATCTTCCTCAACTGTGGTGTTGGAATTAGGGGATTGTTGTTTGCATTTTTTTGTTTTGTTTTATAGAAGAGGGGGATTTAACTGCAAAAACCTCTGGTAGGGGGTTTAAAATTCAAAACCCCCTGTAGGGGGTTTTAAACTCAAAGCCCCCTGGTAGAGGGATTTGTATCTCAAAACCCCTTGATAGGTGTTTTTTAAATCTCAAAACCCCCTGATAGGGGGATTTAAACTCAAAACCCCCTGGTAGAGGGTTTTTAACTCAAAACTGCCTCGGCTGTACTGTGGTAAGTGATGATTTAGTATTAAAATCTCACCTAAAATAAACAAAATGAATGCAAAAATCAGTCACTTAATTCCGTTCCCCCCCCCTGCGGGGGGGGGGGGGATTTAATTTCGGGGGGGGGGGGGTTTGAACCCCAAGAACCCCCCCCCTGGCTACGCCCATGGTGTGTGTACACACAAATACTTAATCTTTATTACATTCTGATCCTTCATTCTTTTTGGAAGACTTTAGACAATAGGTTCTTCCTGGAGTAAGTGGAAAAATTGTAGACTCCCCGCTCTTGCTAGCACAGCGCTTCCCCAGCGCCGGCAATGCATATTCTGAGGTATCTACAGTGCATTATCCTGCTATTAAAAAGTTTTATTTCAAAATCCTTATGTGCTATTCTTACTGACTTAGATCCTCCCACGTCGTTCGGCGCATTGGGCGTGCTTCCACAAAAATCTGTCATTGGCAATGTCTGAAGCCTCTTCCTACCTGCTCTAAGGACCTCCATGAAAGTGTGACGCCAAGTTGTACTAGGGTGTCCCTGTTTGAGCTTTCCTTGTAATGGCCTCCATGTCATCACAACTCTTATTATGCGTAATTAATTTTGTAGGAGAACATGTCCCGCCAACCTCATGCGACGCTCTGTCACAACCTTACTAAGGGGTCGACTCCCAGTTCGGCATAGCATTTCCTTGATTGAGACCTGAACTCTATAACTGACTCCTAAAATCCGTCTTTGTTGAGCCACAATTAGTCTTTTTCAATTTTGGCAGATGACTATTCACTGCACTTTATTAATGGAGCCCAGCCACTGGTAGAAATTTGTAACCTCTCTTGGCTACGCCCTTGGAATTAGGTGACTGTAGTTTGCTTTAGATTTTATATCGAAAAGAGACGTTTTATCGTCAAAATAATCTGTTGGGGGGTTTTAAACTAAAAAAATCTCTTAGAGTTTTTTTAAACAAATTCAAAACCCCCATCGGCTTGGCTAAGCTCATAGAATTTTGCTGAGAGGGGTTTAAACTCAAAAACCCCTTTGGCTACGATCATAGAATTTTGAGTGTGTAATTTGCTTTTTTATATTGAAGAGGTATTTTTTAGCATCAAAAACGTCTGGAAGGGAGGTTTAAACTTAAAACCCCATGGCTACGATCATAGCATTTTGAGTGGGTAATTTGCTTTTTTTTTTATACTGAAGAGGTATTTATTTAGCTTCAAACCTCGCTGAAGAGGATGTAAACTCAAAAACCCCTTTGGCTACGATCATAGAATTTTGAGTGTGTAATTCGCTTTTTTATATTGAAGAGGTGGTTTTTAGCTTCAAACCCCGCTGGAGTGGGGTTTTAAAGACAAAATCCCTCTTGGCTACACTCATAGAATCTGGTGACTGATGTATAGATAGTCTTATATTGAAGAGAGGGTTTTATCGTAAATTTCGGAGGGGGTTTTAAAATCAAAATCTTCCTTAGCAATGCTCTTGGAATGTGGATATCGTCGTTTGCATTTTTTTTTTTTTTTTTTATAGAAGAGGGGGGTTTAACTGCAAAAACCCCTGGTAGGGGGTTTTAAACTCAAAACCCCCTTGGCTGTGCTGGGGCAAGTGATGGTTTAGTATTAAAATCTCACCTAAAATATACAAAATCAAAGCAAAAAATGTTCCCGCAGGGGGGTGAACTCCAAGCCCCTCCCTGGCTACGCCCATGGTACACTTTAGTAGTAATATAACATTGAGAATAAAATTTAACTCACTGCTTCTTCTTCTAGCCAGCTTTATTGCTGCTGAGCTTTGAGCTCTTTTGCAGACTGTGCCAAGGAAAAAAAGTGTGCTGTTTTCTTCAGTTGTTCAGCACTGCCGTACAGGGTGTTGGTTATGTTGGGCTGTAGTGGAAGTAGTGTGAACAGGTCAGGAGGCGCTGAGTGAGAGGACCTATTCTCTGCTCAACAATATTTATATATAAACAGTAGGCAGATGTTAGCGCTACTGGGTGGGCTCAATCTGTGACACCTCAGTCTACGACCAAGGGGCTAGAGTCGCCTAAGTAACCAGACATACTAACCTAAACTAAATGCAAACAAGATAACGAAACTTTAGTTTAGGAGAAATAAAACAAAACGATACTTTATTGACATGAAATCAAATAATAATAAAATATAATATATACACTAACCACTACAACTGAACCCAGCAACTAACTAAAACCCTCTAAATCAGTGGTTCCCAAACTTTTTTGTCTCGTAGACCCCTTGCCATGTTTTCTGGTTATCGGTAGACCCCCTGCTTAACTTTCAAATTTTTGCAAATTCAACATTTTTAAAACTAATTTCTATCTGTACAAAAGTAAAGTAAAGTTCCCCTCAGACCTTGTGGTCTATAGAGCAGATGATGTAAAGGTCATCTGTTTCTGTGGCCTATGATTATCGAGGGTTTCATGTGGCCAGCACAACGACCAACAGCCTTTACTTTCCCCAACTAATGTCAGGTACCCATTAGAGCTGGGTGGCCTCAGAGGCGCCCAAAAGATCCCGAAATAAAAAATCCAAGTCTTCAACAGGATTCAAACTCGGGACCCCCAGTTCAGAAGCCAAGTACTTTACCGCTCAGCCAAACCGCCTCCTAATTTCTATCTGTAGAGAGTTGAAAAGTGAAAAAGTAATTTAAAGCTACATATTAGAGATTTTAGAGATCTCTCTTTTTTATTGATAAAATTCAAAACCAATTAAAATAGCAATATGTATTGCTGGAATCTCCAAACATAATGGCCTTAAGTATCATTGTAAGAGTTTTCGCAAAGAGCAGTTTCTCGTGTATTTTGTTGACGTTTCACGAGTTGCTCAAATATTGTGTCCGCGCGAAGATGTTATCACTATCGGGAGAAAGAGCGAAGGCGAGTGACTGTCGCCTAAACCAGTAAGCATGAAGGGCTCATTAGTCTTGGCTGGCTACCCACCTAGCAGAAGTAAAACTGAATTAAAAACTCTCCTGTCTTGCAACTCAAACATGGGAAAGGTTTTGTGGGTTAACCTGAGGAAAAATAAGGAGCCGGCGACCATAATGCAGTTTCTTTTCTTATCTTATATAATACAGACGTTACTTCAAAAAAGAAGATGATTACGTCCTACGCGTCATGCATTTAGTCATGCATATTAACCAATGACTTAAATTCTGCCAAGTCACTGGTTTTCCTGGCTAGCTCAGGCAACCCATTCCATGCTCTAATAGCACTAGGGAAGAAGGAGTATTTGTACAAATTTGTCCTAGCATATGGGACGAGGAATGTGCCTTTATCTTTGTGTCTTTCAGAGTATTTTATTAAATTTTGTTTTTGTATTTGAAGATTATGGTTCAGTGTTTTATGTATTATTGCTACTTTACTTTTGAGCCTTCTGTCCTGAAGGCTTTCTAAATTTAGTGATTTTACTAAAGGTGTTACTCTAGTCAAATGTGAATATTCGTTTGTTATGAATCGCACTGCTCTATTTTGTGTCTGTTCTAGTTTCTTAATGTTTTCTTGAGTTGAGGGGTCCCAAACAGAGGATGCATATTCTATTATTGGCCTAACCAAGGTTAAATAACATTTTAGTTTTATGTTCTTATTTGATTTATAGAAATTTCTTTTAATAAATCCTAATGCTTTGTTTGATTTTTTTGTAGTTTCATCAATATGTGGATTCCATGACAGTTTTTCATTTATTATAACACCTAGGTATTTTGCGTTTTTAGTCTGTGTTACTGGTTTGCCATGAATAAGATAAGTGGAATTAATTTGTTTTAGTTTTTTTGTTACTCTTAACAACTGACATTTTTCTGGGTGGAAAGACATGCTCCAATTTGATTCCCATTTCTGTAATTCATCTAATTCTCTTTGTAAAATATCTGTGTCTTGTGTTGTTTTTATTGTTCTATATATTATGCAATCGTCTGCAAATAATCTGACTTTTGTTCCTAAAGTAATGCAATTTGGTAAATCATTTATGTAAATTAAAAATAGTAGTGGACCCAAGACTGTTCCTTGAGGTACACCTGAGTTTACTGTTATCGGTGTTGATTTAGAGCCATTTATTATTACAGTTTGTTCTCTCCCTATCAGAAAGTCTTTAATCCACTGATGCAGTGGACCATTAATGCCGAAATATTTTAATTTTTTAAGCAAACTATGGTGGTGAACTTTGTCAAAAGCCTTAGAAAAATCTAGTAAGATAGCATCTATTTGTTCACTATTATCTAAACCTTTTGCAGTTTGCAGCACACACCACTACATCCTGGCAGAACCTGTTACGCTGCTGAGCCCAAACTTATATATGTCGTTTGCAAAGAATTACATATGAAGCTTTTAATTTTATAACTCATGCCACCGAAGCAACCTTGAACTGTATTGTTGCTTAAAGAAATTCTTTTAATAATATCAGATGTGGGTTTGTGTAAAACAGGTTTTAAAACTAGCCTACAACGGCTGGTAAAAATCAATGTTTTACTTATGGTGTTTTCCACATTTTGCCATAAATAAGTAAATTTCCCCTTTCAGACATTGTGATGATGTTATGGTCCTCTGTTTCTTTGGCCAACGGCTAACGAGCAGGGTGTCATGTGGGCAGAACAACGACCAACCGCCTTTACTTTTACTAACATAATTCAGGTACCCATTAGAGATGGGTGGACTCAGGGGAGCCCTGAAAATCCTGAAATTCAAAATTCACAGAGATTCAAACCCAGGACCCCAATTACGGAAGCCAAGCGCTTAACCACTACCACCACACCCTTATTTTGCTATACGTGAACAGATATTGTAAGACTCATAAACCGCCATCTTCTCTACATGATGTTGAATAGAGATTTTGTGGGTTTATTCTGAACTTTATCTTTGAATGTTCAAAAGTTTTTCAAATCTATATCTTTTTATTTGGGTGATATTGTCGCAGATGATCCTCAGGCGTAATTAGTTTCATATCGTCATAAAAGGCAATCGGTAACCGCTTGGTTGACAAGGAAAGAATGAACAATTTTATATAATCAATGCTAGACAGTCTACATTTCTTTTTGTTAAACATTATTTACATGAAGATAAAATTTAGTTATTTTAATAAGTATTGAAATTAAATACAACAATTTTTCGTTTGAATAGCGGGATAAATATTTAAATGATTAACTAAGTCACAAATTATATATAGTGTGAAGAATTACATTAATGGGATGTAAAAATTAAAGTCACAACCTGCTTATATGAAATCTATTATCATAGACCCCCTTGGACATCTCATGGACCCCCAATTTGTTTTTTCACTATCGTAGACCCCTTGAAAGTCTTCGTAGACCCCTGGGGGTCTATATAGACCACTTTGGGAATCACTGCTCTAAATCTACGCCACTACAAACACCAACAAACTAACCAAACCAAATATCTAAAATCTAACACAAACTGATAAAACCTACTATCTAACTAAATCACTACAACTGCTACACTAGACCTAGATCTACACAAACACACTACAATAAACTAGTCTAGATCTACAATATTCTACTACTACAACCAACCCATAACACTAACACTAAAACAAGAACACCTTAGCCTTAGTACCTTAAAATTACTATGACTATTAGTATTCACTAAGAACAGACTAAGTCAATAAGTCTAAGCCGACTAAGGCAACACTACAGAAACAAAATAACACAAGATTTGACTAGATCTACAGCAGAGTAGTACTCAAGTAGCAGCAATATTAGATACAGCAGCAATAACACAGCAGCTATATTCCGCAGAGTAATACTCAATAGCAGGCCGTCCCAGGTACAGAATAATAAAATAATTAGACGACAGACCACAAAGATCTTCAGCTGTCACGCAGAGATACTATACTGACCACTGGTCAAATGTACACTCAACTGTTTTAAGACAGCATGTAGTACATCACTTTTTATACTATCCCGCACTAACCTATATAAATATGCGGAAGTACAATTATAAAATCTGACACTAACCTATAAAAATAAAATATATAAAAATAGCTCTAACCTATACAACAAAAATACATATAAAAATAGCCCTGGGAGCGCAAGCTCACAGTAGGATCTTCCTAAGGTGGATTAGGGAGGGGCATTCAAAGAGGATATGGTTTACGGTTTCAAAGGGGTGGGCGCAGTGTCTGCAATGGGGGAGTTGTGTGGAGTTTATTTTGTTCAGGTGGTAATTTAATAGTGGTGTGTGTCCTGTTCTTAGTTGGAAAATTGTAGATTGTTTTTTGCGGGGGAGGAAGTTAATACTGTCCAGTTTGTTAGGCGTAGTCATTTCTTTGTACATGGCTCTTCCTGTGTTTCCTGATGCCCATTGGTTGAGCCACTCCTCTTTGTGATTGTTGACTAACATTGACCTTAGGGTGAGGTAGTTAACAGGTCTATCTGCTTGTTCCATAGATGAACCTGCCTTTGATAGCTTATCTGCCTTTTCATTTCCCATGATGCCAATGTGTCCAGGGATCCACTGTATTGTGATATTGATATTTAATTTTGATATCATCTGATGGATTATCACAATTAGTGTTGTCAACTCTCTTGGGCTGTTTGGGGTGCTTCTGTTAAGTGCTTGCAGAGTAGATTGAGAGTCTGTAAAGACAACAATATCTGATGGTGGTTGCACTCCTTCATATAATTTGTTTTCCACTGTCTGTAGTGCTATGGTAATTGCCTCAATTTCGGCTTGGAAGTTTGAGCAGTAATCGCCACATGGTGCTCTTATCTCAAAGTGTTTATTTTTAGGGAAGACCAGGAAGGCACCAAGACCGATGTGCATGGTGACTTTGAAAGCCGATCCGTCTGTATATATATGAATTGCTGTTTTTTGATAGCTTTCAATTGTTTCAAGCGTGTCTACTTTGAGCTCCAGTGGATTTGATTCTTTTGATAAGGTGTTATTTAGTAAATGTGTTTTGATGGTTGGTTGTTTTTAGTTTAGTCCGGGCGTTATGTTTGAAAATCTGGTAATTTTTTCTTTGTTATTAGGTAGGTGGTGTTTTAGGGCTAGTTCGTGAGTAAGTTGGATCTGAGTCCTTTGCTTTTTTTGGTTGTTTTTCCTATTTCTCTGTGTTAATAATTTATTAGAATGATCGTCCTCCAACCTTCTGTATCTCTCAATAGCTTCTAATGCTACTCTGTTGCCCCTTAACTTAAGAGGAGTCTATTTCACAGGATGCTGTGGGAGTAGTTCTCATACCTCCACTAATTAGCCGCAAGGCTTGGTTTTGGATTGTGTCTAATGATAATTGATAGGTTTTGTTGGCAGCTACTTGTACGGAGAGACAGTTATCCATTACAGATCTGACTTATCCAGTGTATAACTGTCTTAAAGTTTTCTCACTACAAAAACATGTCTTTTCACTCTAGCATGCTGGACTCCTCTGGCCTACCCAAGATAGCTTACGACAATGCCGCTTATCTTTTTCTCACCATCACCATAGAAACACTCACACACACTCCATAACTGTTTGGCAGTTCTTCTTGAAAGTATGTCAGAGAACAGAGGAACAAAATGAGTACAATAAAGAGGCTGGTGACCCAAAGGGAGACCACGAATACGAAGGATTTACGATGTAGAGGCAGATTTACAGCTTAGAGCTCGGACATTGAGACAAAAAGCTCGAGTCAAGAGAGATCTGAATGGAAGGATGTGTTGAAGCAGGCCAGAGCTCTCCATGGGCTGTGCGCTACTGGAGATGGAGTGATGGTATTACTTAGACTTAGATCTTTCCGCTCGGTTCGGTTTTGGGCTTTTCTAGTAGACCTAATGGTCTCCATGTCATTGCAACTCTTGGTATGCGTAATTCATTCTGTTGGAGAACCTTTCCCCCAAACCTCATGCGAAGCTCTGTCACATGGATGGTATAAAATGTCCAAAACCTTAGGTCCTGACAGCCGAACTTATTTTAGAACATAGCTTAGTTATTCCATATTTGAATATAAAGAAAATAGCCTTACCCAAAGGCTTCGCCCGTTGATTAGTTTTTATTTTGCTATGCATCTCTCCCATTTTTTCTTACTTATAAAAATATAATAATATAAAGTTAAAAACTCCTCAATACATTCCATTGGCTAACTAATTCTATTAGGCCTTTCTTGTAGGTTGAATTGCACCAGCCTGTAAATTCTCTACACCCCCACAACTCTCCTATTTAAACAATAGGGTCTAGTGTTATTTACATTATCTGACTATTCTTCTGATTTTCAGTTATAGAAATTTTCGAAATATTTCAAATTTTTTGGGGTCTAGGACCCTTTTTTCTTATTACACCCTGCAAATGCTCACATAGCCTAAATAAATTTTAAAAAATATCGCGCGATTTGAGATTTGACTACTGACCTTCAGATCTAAAGTCTATCAACTGAGCTAACCGAGTATTGGTGAAGTAGAGGACATTACGTAGCCTACTGACCTTCAGGTCTAAAGTCTATCAACTGAGCTAACCGAGTATTGGTGAAGTAGAGGACATTACGAAGCCTACTGACCCTCAGGTATAAAGTCTATCAACTGAGCTAACCGAGTATTGGTGAAGTAGAGGACATTACGTAGCCTACTGACCCTCAGGTATAAAGTCTATCAACTGAGCTAACCGAGTAATGGTGAAGCAGAGGACATTACGTATCCTGCTGACCTTCAGGTCTAAAGTCTATCAACTGAGCTAACCGAGTATTGGTGAAGTAGAGGACATTACGTAGTCTACTGACCCTCAGGTATAAAGTCTATCAACTGAGCTAACCGAGTATTGGTGAAGTAGAGGACATTACGTAGCCTACTGACCTTCAGGTCTAAAGTCTATCAACTGAGCTAACCGAGTAATGGTGAAGTAGAGGACATTACGTAGCCTACTGACCTTCAGGTCTAAAGTCTATTAACTGAGCTAACCGAGTATTGGTGAAGTAGAGGACATTACGTAGCCTACAAAAACTGAGGTAGCCTACTTAAAAACTGAAAAATTAAAAAACAAATTATAGATCTAAATTCTAAATTAATATGTCTCATATTTAGATCCAGATTCTACTGTGAGAATGTGTTGGAATTTTATTTTTAGATCTAGGCCAGTGTTTTTTTTATGGCGTGTAGACCCCTTGCAATGTTTACCGGCATTTGGTAGACCCCTGCTTAGCTAATACTGCAATTTACTGATTTTTACTGATTTCTAGCCTAGTAATGTGAAGACTAGATCTATTAGGCCTACAAATTTTATTACATGACTGATCCAAAGTAATTGATAGCCTACAAGTACACTTAATATAAGCTTTGTTAAAAGTCTGTTCAAGCAGGGGCGTAGCTAGGTATTTGGGGGCCCGGGGGGATCGACCTCTTTGGGGGCCCCTTGCATTTTGACATTCGACATATGACATGAGATAATGTACGCACAAAATATATAAGCCCAAAATCAAATTGGTTCAGTATATCAGTAAACTTAACAAAAAATAATAATTAAGATTCTTTTAATGTTTAATACCGTTGTTTATTGGCGAAATAATGCACAAGTGACAAATCTCAATTCATATCGCTTAACGTCGTGCATTCTGTGCAGCAAAGACATCTATAACATCATCTACATCAATATTTTCTAGTATTTGTGACTTCACTGACATTAAAGCCATGATAGGCCTTTCTTGCGTCATTGTGCTCCTGGGATAGTTTTTGATGAACTTGAGCTTTGAGAATGATCTCTCACATGACGCAATGGAAGTGGCCTGAGTTAGCGGTATTCGGGGGAGGTTGCAAGGTTTAAGCACACGTAATTACCATATGAAGTCTGTTTCAGCAATATGTCTATTGGTGATTGTATTACTGGTTTGTTGATGAAAAGTGCTCGTGCATCGATGACATCATTGAACAAGTGATTTGCCATTTATTTCATCATACAAACAGGAAAAGTAACACAGTTATAAGCGTGTCATCATCCAACAGGTGTCTTGGTTCAAGAAGAAACCCAAAGGTATCCATTTTCTTTCCAGCCTTTGTAATCTGCCCTTCATCTCCATATGATCCCAAACTATTGAAACCATCGGTAACTGAAAATGCAGAGACATTACTCAACGAACGACAGATGAAAAGCAAAGTGAAATACGATGTAAAAGCAAGACTACCTAAAGATTACTCTGTCGGAGAGGACAAACATGGCAGAAAGCAGTTGTCATAAAAAAACACTCATCACCCAGATCTTATATCATACCAATTACCCTAGCAATCAGTGGATCAGAGTTTACACGGATGGCTCATCCCATAAAGTCACCACAAATGGAGGAGCTGGAATACTTATCGAATGGCCAGATGGAGGAAAACTAGAAAAATCCATTGCAACTGGAGAGCTCTCTGACAGTCACAGAGCAGAAAGGGAAGCACTAGCACTAGCTGCTACCATGCTAGCTAATCATCCAAGTTCCCCTCACAGTCAGATTGTCTTACTAACAGACGCGAAAACAACCCTCCAAAGCTTGCAAAATTCTGATTCCCCTTATATTAAAAACCTCAGAACAGCAATTATAAAGCTCAACAACAACAGCAAAAAAATTGTTATTCAATGGATACCAGCTCACATACAACTAGCAGGAAATGAGAAGGCTGACACACTCGCCAAGAGTGGGAGAACAAACTCACAAGTAAACTCTGCACTCTATCCAGAAGAAATGAAGAAATTAATTGTAGATAAAATAAATGAGAAATGGACGAGCTCTCATCCAAATCACAAGAAAGATGACGCTTACTATAAGCTATCCCGACAAGACCAACGTCTAATCTTTCGACTCAGGACCGGACACAACAGAATGCGACAACACATGTTCCGGAAGCTCAAAATTGGAACCAGTGAAATCTGCCCATGTGGAGTATCACCAGAAAATGCCGACCACGTCCTCCAAAATTGCTCTCTCTACCAAGAGGCCCGTATAAGACATTAACCCCAAATCACCCCAATAGAAAGAAAACTATATGGAGAGCTCCCTGATTTGGAAACCACTGCGCAGTTCATCTCATGTATTGGTCTAGTCATATGAACACTCCAACATAACAATGAGAACGATGAAGAAGAAGAAGAAGAAGAAATATCATAAAGACAAACTATGGAAAAACATACAGAAGAAATCAACGCTTTTTTAACAAGGGTATTTCGATGAAGACATCTCTGGGTAGTATGATACTGATAAAGACAATGAACAGCAAACTGTTGGAACAAACGAAACAGACAGTTATAGACCAACGTCTAGAGAACTTGTTGTGCCAGTCAAGACAACCAGAAGTGGTCGAATTGTTAAAGTTCCTAGTAGATATCAGTCTTAAGATTTTTAAAAGGAAGGATGTGATAATAACTTCAAAAGGAAGGATGTGCTAATTTTATATTATATTACCGGTAGGTCATTGTTTGTTTATGTTTTGTGCGAAAGCAAAAGGATTTGACGGAAATAAAAAGAGAGTCTTCTATGTCTACTTTGATAACCACAGTCTCCGTTATTATTATCGTTATTATTAATTAATGTCTACAGTATGTTAATATTTATCTGTGACAACAGAACATATTCTGTGCACTGCTTCTAGTGTCCATTCTTTCAGTTGTTGATTCAAAAAGGTTCTCCAACAGTATGATAATTTTTGTCGAGATGCAAGGAAACTGCTGACGTAGCTTCTTCTCTTGTATTACTCTTTTTTTTTTAACCCCGGCTTTTTCTTTCAGTTTGGCCCATCTCTGAGGTTAATTTGGAAAAAAAATTGAACAATTCATGTACAGTTCCAAAAAAAGGTGACAATTGTTGGATCTATCTCAGCAGAATGAAAAGCTGCCATGTTGAGAGAGTGTCTATCACAGTTCAGAAATGTTGCCTTTGGATTTATGCCCCAGACGGTCACTCATTGTGGCTGCGTTATCATAGGTTTAACCCTTACCAGTCATTTTTATTTTTTGAGGAGTTTGCAGCCAGGTCTGAATTTAATTCTAGCTGATTCATAGTATTTTACAAGAAATTAGAAAAATAAAATAAAACAGACACCCAGTTGGTGTTTTTTTTTATATATTTTATTTATAACAACGAAAAATGTTCCTAACATGATGTCTCAATGTTTAGTTTTGAAAATTTATTTGTGGATGGTACTTTTTGAAGCACTCCCAAGGGTGCACTCCAGGGTGACGTAACTGACCAACTGAGAGTAAGTTTCACACTAGAATACTGTCTTACGCCCACTGCCTGGTTTTTTTATGTTACTGCAAACAATGCAGTGTTTAGTCTTTCTGTTTGGAAAGTTAGCTATGAAATATTGGAATTTTTTTATTGTCTCTGGTCAGACTACCCCCTGCCCCCCCCCCCCTCCGCACCGCCTTTGATGCTGTGAAAAACGATCTTGGTCAAGCTATTTTATTTATTTTTTAGAATAATTTCACGATTATCATTTACTTTCTGCTTTATAAAATAGTAATTTAAAATTTAGGAATCAGAAAGTGGAACAAAAACTTTGATATTTAACTTCAATTTGAGCCAAATTATTATGGCCCACTGGGTGGACCATTCGACCAGAATGGGGAAAAAAAATGTCCCACCCAGTGGGACATTCGACCAAAAAGGGTTAACCTTTGCGTCACGCTGTTTAGTAGCCCCTCTCTGGTCAACTCGGCATGGGGGAAGTTCCCATAGAAATAATAATTTTTTAAAAATTTCACCAAAAAAAAAAATGCCATGAATGTGAAATTTCCTCTGACGAAAAGACATACATTTAGGTTTTTGATTCATTTTCCCACCTTTGCAATTCACTCTTTTATCACTCTATAAGAACGGTTGGTTTGTTTTTTTTAATTTAGAAAAGCATGTTCCCATTGGATTGAGGAAAGATGAATAGAGGGGTAATAACTCGAGTGTGAAGTTTAATTCTGAAATTATAGAAGCCAAACCCGAATAATTAACAATTCTAGCATTATTAAGAATAACTATTGGATCTGTTATACCCGACTCTGTAAATTTTGCTTCAAGGTTAATTAGCGTAACCTTAAAATACTCGCCATTTAAATCTATTATTAGTAAAGGTAACAAGATACCCGGAATTCGCTTATAGCCAATCATACAGGTTTATTCGGGGCAACAAAGAGAGAAATATTATTAGTTCTTGCTGCAAGGCACTCAACGAATAGGCATGCAACTCAACACAGTTTAACAGGAAATAAATAGTTGTATTTATTCACTAGGGTAAACACATAACATTCTTCAGCTTCCTCAGAGTCTTACTACTAAGTATACCAGTCCTTTGATACTTAACCCGAATGTGGACCAACGATAGCCTTCCCCGCTTCGCTCCAGGTCCCTACTACAACCTTCAGGCAGCATAAAAGTTGGCCTCTTAGTTTCCCAAACATTCAGACTCTTCACAATCCCTGATGCACTGTTATTCTCTCCGTTCTAGTGTCTTCCTGTTTACGTTCACTAGTGCGCACCTCAAGCACTGGTGCAAGGCAGGGTTACAACACTACCCCCACCTTAGTCTTTTCGTCCCGAAAAGAAACGTGTTCACGGTAGGTCAGTGTAGGTGGAGGTCGGTCGGTGGGAGTCACAGATTGAATGGAGCGTGCTTCCCACAAAGCCATCCACACTGCTCTCTGCAGGTGCCGCTTTCTCCTTCTCCAGTTGATCTGCCTTTGGTTAACGGGGCGTCGTTTTCGTTGTCTGGCCTTTCTATCAGTCAGCACCAACAGCATCTTCATGGCAGGAAGAGAGGCAGTGAATGTCATGGCGGTGGTCATCAAAACTATTGGTCTTACACGTTGCTCCAGCACGCCTTCTCGATGCACCATAGGTCCCCAGGAAGCCAGGTTGTCAAACACGGCATAATCTTCAAGCGTGTCCGAAAGACATGTCTGTGGGGCAAGTGGGCAACGTCCTTTGGGCACAAGTCCATCTGCTGCACCACCACCAGCGCTTCTCTTGCTGCTACTGGTATCAGGACAAACGTCGGATTGGTCAATACTTTGTTGGCAGGTCTTCCGGTGATCATACTCTCCCCTTGAGGCGGCCCCGTCAGCACAGTTCTTATTGAACGTCTGGTTGCAGGCAGGAATCACGATGACATGATTAGATCTATGCTCAGCGCTGTCACAACAAGTGTCATAGACAACACTACGATCAACGGCGTCTCCGTTGAGTAGCGGATTGTTTATACCTGTCGACATGGTAGCTATCACTGGTCTAGATTCAAGATCTATAAGCTGGAGCGAACAGGAAGTCTAATTTTGTATCATGTCGTATTCCAAAAACAAAATATTGGGTCAAAATTGCGAATAAAGAATCGTTTACGGCTTGGTCGTAGTCGGGGGGGGGGGGGGGGTTACGCAAAATAAGAATTGTGATGACATGGAGGCCATCCACCCGCGCCGTTCGGCGCTTTGGGTGGCAAGCTGTCTCCACAAAAATCTGTCACTGGCAATGTCTGAAGCCTCTTCCCACCTGGTGTCCATTGCTCTGAGGTCCTCCATGAAAGTGTGGCACCAAGCTATACTAGGATGTCCCAGTTTGCGCTTTCCTCGTAATGGCATCCATGTCATCGCAACTCTTGGTATGCGTAATTCATTTTGTAGGAGAACATGTCTCGCAAACCTCATGCGACGCTGTCACAACCTCACTAAGTGGTCGACTTCCAGTTCGGCATAGGATTTCCTTGATTGAGACCCGATCTCTATAACTGACTCCTAAAATCTTCTTAGCCATTTTTGTTGAGCTAGATTTTATCTTTTTTTTTTCTATTTCGTCATACGACTTCCATCCTATTCAGTTCACTTTATTAATGGAGCCCAGCGACTGGTACAAATTAATAACCTCTCTTGGCTATGCTCTTGGAATTTGGTGATTGTAATTTGCTTTAGACTGTATAGCGAAAAGGGAAGTTTTATCGTCAAAACCATCTGTTGGGGGGTTTTAAGCTAAAAAAAAAATCTAGAAAAAAATGTTTAAACTAACTCAAAACTCCCATAGATACGCTCGTAAATAACATTGAAAAGGGGATTTTCAACCTCAAAACTATCTTTAGGGGGATTTTATACTTAAAACAATCTGGAGGGGTTTTAAACTTAAAGCTTTCTGGAGGAGGGGGATTTAAACTCAAAACCCCTCTTAGGTTACGCTTAATAGAATTTTGAGTGTGTAATTTGCTTTTTTTATACTGAAGAGGTGGTTTTTAGCTTCAAACCCCGCTGGAGGGGGGTTTAAACACAAAACCCCTTTTGGCTACGCTCACAGAATCTGGTGACTGACATAAGCTTTAGTATTATATTGAAGAGGGGGTTTATCTTAAAAAAAAATTTCGAAGGGGGTTTTTAAATCAAAATCCCCCTTAGCTTAACATAAAATATAATTACAAATGAACATAAACTAAACATAATTAATAGGCCTAAATACTAGATCTAACGAAAAAACAAAAAAGAAAATCTTATGGTGTGAACCAATCATCTCTTTTACAAACACAAGAGAGATATGGAACACCAACAAACATAAAAATAAATGACAACATAGTTCTCTAAAAATAAATCAACTAGTTGTTCTACATAAAACTAATATACATTATTTGAAGAGTTTCGCTCTTTCCTTTCCTTACAAAAACTATAATTAAATATAACAAATCTATACACTCACAAATATACTGTTTCTTAAAAGCCAGTATCTAAACACTTGTTGTAAAAATACATTTACAAGATGGACAGTTAACATTCTATATAGAATACTACAGGTACGCATTTCAATAAATGAATTCATCTACATGCTGGCCTCTAAAAATAAGAATAGTCCAACATGAACAAAAACCGCGGTAGGGATATTCTATATAAACTACTAATTAAATTTACAATCTAATATGAATAAGTAAAATGTGATTACCTGCAGCCATCCATAAACACATGGTGTAGAACCAGGCACAAACAGGGAGTGGAGACGACGTAGGTCCAGTAACGTACGGACACTACAGCGACAAGAGATGCCGGTCGAATGGACAGTGCCCACGTTGGTCTGCCTTGTTATGCGCGGACACAAGGTGCCATCTAGGGGGAAGGGTCATGTGGATATCGGGGTGGCCGGTGTTTTCTGAAAAGGTATCCACTTCACTACAGAGCCCTTAGCTTGAAACGACCCGTCCCGGGGTGTTCAGCCTAGTAGGTTTCTGAAAACTGAAACAACTGTTTCTTGTCAGTGTCTTCTGGAACGACAAACATCTTTCCAGTTTGTAACGCGCTGAGTCCATCGGTCATACAGAATGGTCTGTCTGGTTTTTCCTTGAAACTAACGTCTTTCTCGACCCATGATGTCTGGGAAGCTGTAGAAAGTGTGGTAGGGAGTAGTGAGCGAGTTCGTCTTTGTGGCTGGTTCAACTGCTTGTAGTTTCTTTTTTGCCTATGTGTCTTCCGGAGTCTGTTATGCCTGTTCTTGTTTGGCTGCCCAGAGATAAGGTTCCCATTTCTCGATGCGGGGTATGTTTGAATGGAGTGACTTGCATCTGTAGTGGAAATTGCATCAACTTGTTGCTCACTGGTTCGTTGTTCTACTTGGTGGGTTGGCTGTGTTCTACATAAAACTAATATACATTGTTTGAAGAGTTTCGCTCTTTCCTTTCCTTACAAAAACTATAATTAAATATAACAAATCTATACACTCACAAATATACTGTTTCTTAAAAGCCAGTATCTAAACACTTGTTGTAAAAATACATTTACAAGATGGACAGTTAACATTCTATATAGAATACTACAGGTACGCATTTCAATAAATGAATTCATCTACATGCTGGCCTCTAAAAATAAGGATAGTCCAACATGAACAAAAACCGCGGTAGTGATATTCTATATAAACTACTAATTAAATTTACAATCTAATATGAATAAGTAAAATGTGATTACCTGCAGTCATCCATAAACACATGGTGTAGAACCAGGCACAAACAGGGAGTGGAGACGACGTAGGTCCAGTAACGTACGGACACTACAGCGACAAGATATGCCGGTCGAATGGACAGTGCCCACGTTGGTCTGCCTAGGGGGAAGGGTCAAGTGGATATCGGGGTGGCCGGTGTTTTCTGAAAAGGTATCCACTTCACTACATATAGCCTACTATTGCCACACATTATTACAATAAATAATACCAAATTGATTTTTGTTTTTTATTTAGAGAACAAAATAAAAAAAAATGTACAAAAAAGGGAAACGGAAATGTGGCATTCCATTGGGTCCTTCGGAAAAGCCATTTGTTTCCAGCCTGAAACTGATGGTATGAAGAAATGGATGCTGTGTCTAATACCAAACATTATTTGCTTTAAGATTTAAGGGTGCAACAAAAAAAAATGGTCTGGCCTGCTTCAGCATGCTTATGATCTGATTACAAATGTTTGAGTTATTCAATTATGTGAGGTCGTTTCATCTTCGAATTCCTTGCTTTTCAAACTTTTTGGAACAGGTAGGCCTATTACTTTTCAACTGAAGTAGGCCTATTACTTTTCGAGGACCAGTAAACCAACTGATGTAGGCCTATTACTTTTCGAGGACCAGTAAACCAACTGATGTAGGCCTATTACTTTTCGAGGACTAGTAAACCAACTGATGTAGGCCTATTACTTTTCGAGGACCAGTAAACCAACTGAAGTAGGCTTATTACTTTTCGAGGACCAGTAAACCAACTGAAGTAGGCCTATTACTTTTCGAGGACCAGTAAACCAACTGATGTAGGCCTATTACTTTTCGAGGACCAGTAAACCAACTGAAGTAGGCCTATTACTTTTCGAGGACCAGTAAACCAACTGATGTAGGCCTATTACTTTTCGAGGACCAGTAAACCAACTGATGTAGGCCTATTACTGTGAGCAGGTCAGGCAGGCGCGAGTGGATAGAGAGGGCCTATTCTCTGCTGCTCAACATTAAAATTTACCTAACAGTAGGCAGATGTTAGCGCTACTGGGTGGGCTCATCTGTGACACCTCAGTCTACGACCAAGGGGCTAGAGTCACCTAAGTAACCAGACATACTAAACTAAACTGTATAGAAACAAGATAACAAACTTTAGTTTAGGATAAATAAACAAAATGAAACTTTATTTACATGGAATCAAATAATAATAAAATATAATATATACACTAAACACTACAACTGAACTCAGCTACTAACTTAAACCCTCTGAATCTACGCTACTACAAACACCAACAAACTAACTAAACAAACCAACTATCTAACACAAACTGATCAAACCAACTAATGAACTACAGTATATACTATCCAACTAACTAAATCACTACAATAAACTAGTCTAGAGTCTAGATCTACAATATTCTACTACTACACTCATAACACTAACACTAAACAAGAATATCTTATCCTTAGGCTCAATACCTTACTATTCACTAAGAACAGAACTGAGAAACAGACTATAAATATAACTAAGTTTACTAAGGCAATAATAAAGAAACAAAATAACACTAGATCCTAGATTCCCTAGAATTAGAATAGATCTAACAACAGCAGTTATAAACAGCAGCTAGATCTATAAGCAGTAATATTCAGCAGCTAAAAGCAGCAGTTAAAAGCAGTAACACAGCAGTTACACAGCAGTTATAATAGCAGGCCGTCCCAGGTACAGAAATAAAAATATAATTAGACGACAGCCCACAAATATCTTCAGCTGTCACACAGACAGATATGGTACTGACCACTGGTCAACTGTACACTGAACTGTTTTAAAACAGCGTGGCATCACTTTTTATACACAAAAAGCGGAAGTAGAAATAATAAGTTTGGCACTAGCCTAAAAAAATAAAATATATAAAAATATAGCTCTAGGAGCGCAAGCTCACATTCATCCCGCCTTAAATTTTTGCGTCCTCGCAAAACAAAATACTAACAAACTACTTAAAATGCATTACATACATACTGCTGACATATTATACCATCAAAGAAAATACACACTAAAATCTATTTCACACAAAAATATACATCTCCATGACATGACTTAGATTACATTGCTTTACAAGGACAAAAGCAAAAAAATATATACACTTCATCAGCTAAAAACACAAGAAAATACTCTTGATTCTGTACATGCTCAAATAGGTACAGCAACTAAGCTTTAAAAAAAAAGCTTTTAAATACACATGTAGATAACATGTACTCATAGAGTTGTTACAAACGAATACATTTTGATACATTGGAATGCAACCAACATATTAAATAAAAATTACAAATATACAAATGAAGAATTATGCTAGTATGGTGAGGAAACGAACTTCATTTCCTCCTCTCTTACATATCTGTATGTACTCCCATCTTCTGCTTCCACCATGTACCAGCCAGAAGCATACTTGGGTACTGCAGTAATTACGAAACAAGAGGGTTCATACTGCATGAACATTCTTCCCTGGCCTCTGACTCTCTGTTCCACAAGAACTCTGCACCCAATGTTCAGAAGGTCGTTCCTTTTCTTCTGCAACTCAGGAACCTCATGGGAAAGCAAGGTGGATTCTGGTTGGACCGGATGAAACTGTAGGAAAGGATTTGTTTCCCTACCTCCTTCTGCATGATTACTGGAAGTGTCAGGTGAGGCAACTTCTGTACGAATCGACATCATTTCTGCCACTGCGGGTTGGTTTCTGCGAACAATTGAATCAGGAGCAGTGTTGGATCGCCTAGGATTCTGTGGCACCTCAACCGACAATTCTGTTGGCTTGGGGGCAGGTTGCAGTTGTACTGCCTGTGGTTGTTCCACTGAGGCAACCTGAACGTGATTCACTGCTGCAGTGACATCAGGGCAAGCTTGGGTGAAGTGGTCCCGGCTTCCACAATTCGAGCAGTTGCTTCTAGAAGGGTATTGCTGGTGAGCCCGGTTCCCTGGCTTCTTTCGCTGACCTTGGAACCTGTTCTGCAGCCTGCAATTTCTTGCAAGATGGCCAGGTTTGCCACATGTGTAGCATTTCCTGTTTTTCTTCATTGGCCTCTTCTGGCTAAAGGTGCGCTTTGGTTGCCTACCCGATTGTGAGGATATCTGTCTCACATTGCTGCTAATGTGATCGGGTTGATGGTTGTTGCAGTGGGGACAGCTATAGTTCTGTGGCCCTGAAAATTGTAGGCGCACAATCTGGGCTGCAAGCTCCTCCACTTGCTTGGAGAGAGCAGCTAGCTGGCCTTCAATCTTTATCTCACTGCATGTCACCTTGGTTGTGGCTTGAGAGGTTACATGTTCATCTTCAGCCCATCTGATGGCTATGTCCCTTATGGACAAAAAGCTAATGTCTGGTCGTTCAAGCAGCCTCTCTAGTAAATCTCTCCTAAGGGCTCTGTCGTTGAGATTTTCCACAAAATGATCTCTCAGGACAGTTTCATCAAGGACTGCCGCTGAAAGGGCTCTCTGTCTGTCTACCACTGCTTTGAACGATTGCTGTATCCGATGCGAGTAGGAGCGAATAAGCTCTCCTGGGCGTTGACTGATGCGGTAGAGTTCTCCCATAAGCTGAGAGACACTCCTCCTCTCACCATAGGCTGACCGTAACAGTTGGGTCAGTGCCTCTGGAGACTCCCTGGTTGCTTGAGGGTAAAAACCAAGCTCAGCCTTCACTGACTCCCCCAGATGAGAAATCAGGAACTCACACTTCTCATCTGGCTACTGTATGTGCTGGGACTTCCAGGCTCTCTCTATATCTTGAAGGAACTCTTCGACTTCCCTGGCTGGGCCATCGCCATGGAAGCGTCGAATGTTCCACTGCGTTCTTGGCACCACAATCACTGTCTGAGACGGCTGCATTCTTGCTGCTGCTGCTGCCTCGCTGTTCATCTACGTAACTACTCAACAAAACTAAAGCCTACTAGCCTCTCAATAACAATACCAAAAAAACAACTAAACTAACACTATCTATACCGCCTATCAATGCCTAAACTCCTACGCAAACCTAATCTATGCCAATAAAAAATACAAGTCTGGTCACTCAAGCACAGATCCCACTTCTGACACCAAAAATGTGAGCAGGTCAGGCAGGCGCGAGTGGATAGAGAGGGCCTATTCTCTGCTGCTCAACATTAAAATTTACCTAACAGTAGGCAGATGTTAGCGCTACTGGGTGGGCTCATCTGTGACACCTCAGTCTACGACCAAGGGGCTAGAGTCACCTAAGTAACCAGACATACTAAACTAAACTGTATAGAAACAAGATAACAAACTTTAGTTTAGGATAAATAAACAAAATGAAACTTTATTTACATGGAATCAAATAATAATAAAATATAATATATACACTAAACACTACAACTGAACTCAGCTACTAACTTAAACCCTCTGAATCTACGCTACTACAAACACCAACAAACTAACTAAACAAACCAACTATCTAACACAAACTGATCAAACCAACTAATGAACTACAGTATATACTATCCAACTAACTAAATCACTACAATAAACTAGTCTAGAGTCTAGATCTACAATATTCTACTACTACACTCATAACACTAACACTAAACAAGAATATCTTATCCTTAGGCTCAATACCTTACTATTCACTAAGAACAGAACTGAGAAACAGACTATAAATATAACTAAGTTTACTAAGGCAATAATAAAGAAACAAAATAACACTAGATCCTATAGATTCCCTAGAATTAGAATAGATCTAACAACAGCAGTTATAAACAGCAGCTAGATCTATAAGCAGTAATATTCAGCAGCTAAAAGCAGCAGTTAAAAGCAGTAACACAGCAGTTACACAGCAGTTATAATAGCAGGCCGTCCCAGGTACAGAAATAAAAATATAATTAGACGACAGCCCACAAATATCTTCAGCTGTCACACAGACAGATATGGTACTGACCACTGGTCAACTGTACACTGAACTGTTTTAAAACAGCGTGGCATCACTTTTTATACACAAAAAGCGGAAGTAGAAATAATAAGTTTGGCACTAGCCTAAAAAAATAAAATATATAAAAATATAGCTCTAGGAGCGCAAGCTCACATTACTTTTCGAGGACCAGTAAACCAACTGATGTAGGCCTATTACTTTTCGAGGACCAGTAAACCAACTGAAGTAGGCCTATTACTTTTCGAGGACCAGTAAACCAACTGAAGTAGGCCTATTACTTTTCGAGGACCAGTATACCAACTGATGTAGGCCTATTACTTTTCGAGGACCAGTAAACCAACTGAAGTAGGCCTATTACTTTTCGAGGACTAGTAAACCAACTGATGTAGGCCTATTACTTTTCGAGGACCAGTAAACCAACTGAAGTAGGCCTATTACTTTTCGAGGACTAGTAAACCAACTGAAGTAGGCCTATTACTTTTCGAGGACTAGTAAACCAACTGAAGTAGGCCTATTACTTTTCGAGGACCAGTAAACCAACTGATGTAGGCCTATTACTTTTCGAGGACCAGTAAACCAACTGATGTAGGCCTATTACTTTTCGAGGACCAGTAAACCAACTGATGTAGGCCTATTACTTTTCGAGGACCAGTAAACCAACTGAAGTAGGCCTATTACTTTTCGAGGACTAGTAAACCAACTGAAGTAGGCCTATTACTTTTCGAGGACTAGTAAACCAACTGAAGTAGGCCTATTACTGATCTTAATGTTCGTGCGTGTGAGGAAAAAAAAAGCGAAAATTGCCGTTTAGAAAGAAAAGAAATGAAATAGTTACCGTTGAGAGAGAAAAGAAATGAAATAGTTGTCGTTGAGAAAGAAATGAAATGAAATAGTTACCGTTGAGAGAGAAAAGAAATGAAATAGTTCCCGTTGAGAGAGAAAAGAAATGAAATAGTTCCCGTTGAGAGAGAAAAGAAATGATATAGTTGCCGTTGAGAGAGAAAAGAAATGAAAAAGTTCCCGTTGAGAGAGAAAAGAAATGAAATAGTTGCCGTTGAGAGAGAAAAGAAATGAAATAGTTACCATTGAGAGAGAAAAGAAATGATATAGTTGCCGTTGAGAGAGAAAAGAAATGAAAAAGTTCCCGTTGAGAGAGAAAAGAAATGAAATAGTTGTCGTTGAGAGAGAAAAGAAATGAAATAGTTACCATTGAGAGAGAAAAGAAATGAAATAGTTGCCGTTGAGAGAGAAAAGAAATGAAATAGTTACCATTGAGAGAGAAAAGAAATGAAATAGTTACCGTTGAGAGAGAAAAGAAATGAAATAGTTACCGTTGAGAGAGAAAAGAAATGAAATAGTTCCCGTTGAGAGAGAAAAGAAATGAAATAGTTACCATTGAGAGAGAAAAGAAATAGTTACCGTTGAGAAAGAAAAGAAATGAAGTAGTTACTGTTGATAGAGAAAAGAAATAAAATAGTTGCCATTGAGAGAGAAAAGAAATGAAAGATTTGTTCTTTGCCACAGTTCCTCATTCGAGATCTTGTCTGGCCAGCGGATAATAAGTATCCTCCTAAGGCAGGTATTGATGAATACCTGGATGTTTTTCATGGTGGTGATGGTGGTTCTCCAGATCTCTGCTCCATAAAGTATTATTGATATAACAATAGTGTTAAAGAACCTGATCTTGGTGGTGGTGCTTATTTCCCTAGATCCCCAGGTGTTCTTCAGCTGATGGAAAGTTGCTCAAGCTTTACCAATGCGGGTTGTAACATCTACATCTGTTCCACCATGGTGACCTATGATACTGTCGAGATAGGTGAAGCTTTCCACCTCTTCCAGCGCCTCACCTTGGACTGTAATGGATGTATTGTTGGATGCATTTATCTTGAACACCTTACTCTTCCCTCTGTTTATGGTAAGACCCATTCTAGCTGGATTGTCGGCATTTACACATATCTTTTTCTGCATCTGCTGCTGTGTGTGAGAAAGAAGAGCCAAGTCATCTGCAAAGTCAAGGTCATCTACCGTTTCCACAGTGTCCACTGTATACCGTTCTGATTCTGGTCTGTTGCTTTCTTCAAGTTCCAATCTATGGCTAGTAGAAACAAGAAGGGAGAGAGTTAACAGCCTTGTCTCACTTCTGTTTGGACTTCAAATGCCTCTGTCAGTTGTCTGCCATGCACTGCAAGTTATTCCCTCATGTGACTTCTTGATGATATTTGTAATATTTTCAGGCACTTCATAGTGTCTCAAAAGTCTCTGGAGAGGTCTGTCTGTCCACACTGTCAAAAGTCTTCTCATAGTCTATAAAACTGACTAAGAGAGGGGAGTTCCATTCCATGGGCTGTTCAAAACTATGCGTAGTGTCGCTATCTGGTCTGTGCATGATCTCTCCTTTCGAAAGCCTGTGGCTTGTTGGTCACGGAGATGTAGATCCACAGCATCTTTCATTCGGTTTAGCAGAATGCGGTTAAACACTTTTCCTGGAAAGGACAGTAGTGTTATCCCTCGATATTTGGAGCAGGAACTAAGATTGCCTTTCTTTGGGAGTTTGATGAGGTAGCCTTTTTCTCCACTCTGGTGGTCCTTTTTCTTTTTCCAATATCTTGAATTAGAGAGGGTAGAGTAGGCCTAACTTCACACTGGTATCAATATCTGCCTTTAGCGCTTCTTCTGAGATGATGTCAGGTCCTGCAGATTTGCCATTCTTCAACTGCTTGATTGCGCTGCGAATCTCTTCTTTAGGCAGGGCTCTTGCTTGCAGCTGGCGGTATCTCTGGTGGCTTTGCAGGAGTAGGTTTGATAATGCTCGACCAATCCATCCTTTGCCCATCTTCATCTGTTATCACTTCACCATTTTTGCCATTTACTGCACTTTCTAGCTTGGAAAATTTTCCCCAAATATTTTTGATGATTGAGTTCAGGTATTTGGTGCTGTTCCGAAGGGCTGATTCTTCTGCTTCTTTTGTCATTGTGCTTCAATGTAGTTCCGGCTGTCTGTTCTGAGACTACACTTGACATTTCTATTTCAGCATATTCTTATTGTGCTTTTCTTTTTGCTGCTCTTGCTTTACTGCTATTCATACCTGCTTTCTTATTTCTTCTTTCCTTAATCTTCTTAAGAGTTTCTGCTAAAGTCCACTTTTTGTGGGTGTATGACTTGGGACCCAGTACTTCTTGGAATAAGGAAGTTACAGTTTCTTTCACTTTCTGCCATGTCTGTTCTACTGTCTCCTCTTCTAGAAGCTCTTCTAGGAGCTGGAACTTGTTTGATAAGGTGACTTTGAACTCTTCCTGTTTTGTGCAGTCTTTCAGCCCAACAGAATGGTAGTGTTGGCCAACCTGTCTTCTTCAGCTTCAGTTTTACTCGAGCGCACAGAAGATAATGATCTGAAGCAACATCTGCTCCTCGTCTGACACGTACATCCTGAAGAGATCGACGGAACTTCTTCACAATACAGACATGGTCTATTTGGTTCTCTGTTGATAGATCTGGTGACATGGTCTATTTTGTTCTCTGTTGTATTCGTTTGTTGCTTGTGGCACACATATCTGTAAATCTCTCTCCATTTTCATTCATTTTCCCATGACCTCTTCATATCCTCTGTGGTCATTGCCAACCTTAGCATTGAAGTCGCCCATTATCTTATCTTATCTTATATAATACAGACGTTACTTCAAAAAAGAAGATGATTACGTCCTACGCGTCATGCATTTAGTCATGCCTATTAACCAATGACTTAAATTCTGCCAAGTCACTGGTTTTCCTGGCTAGCTCAGGCAACCCATTCCATGCTCTAATAGCACTAGGGAAGAAGGAGTATTTGTACAAATTTGTCCTAGCATATGGGACGAGGAATGTGCCTTTATCTTTGTGTCTTTCAGAGTATTTTATTAAATTTTGTTTTTGTATTTGAAGATTATGGTTCAGTGTTTTATGTATGATTGCTACTTTACTTTTGAGCCTTCTGTCCTGAAGGCTTTCTAAATTTAGTGATTTTACTAAAAGTGTTAGTGATAGTTTTTCATTTATTATAACACCTAGGTATTTTGCGTTTTTAGTCTGTGTTACTGGTTTGCCATGAATAAGATAAGTGGAATTAATTTGTTTTAGTTTTTTTGTTACTCTTAACAACTGACATTTTTATGGGTGGAAAGACATGCTCCAATTTGATTCCCATTTCTGTAATTCATCTAATTCACTTTGTCAAACTTCTGTGTCTTGTGTTGTTTTTATTGTTCTATATATTTTGCAATCGTCTGCAAATAATCTGACTTTTGTTCCTGAACTAATGCAATTTGGTAAATCATTTATGTAAATTAAAAATAGTAGTGGACCCAAGACTGTTCCTTGAGGTACAACTGAGTTTACTGTTATCGGTGTTGATTTAGAGCCATTTATTATTACAGTTTGTTCTCTCCCTATCAGAAAATCTTTAATGCAGTGGGACCATTAATGCCGAAATATTTTAATTTTTTAAGCAAACTATGGTGGTGAAATTTGTCAAAAGCCTTAGAAAAATCTAGTAAGATAGCATCTATTTGTTCACTATTATCTAAACCTTTTGAAAAATCATCAATTAGTCCTATTAGTTGTGTTTCACATGATCTATATTTCCTAAAGCCATGTTGGTATGGTGTGAAGACATTATGTTTGTCTAAGTGGTTTATGATGTTGCTACATATTATGTGTTCTAGGATTTTACATGTGATGCTGGTAAGTGATACTGGTCTGTAGTTTCCTGGGTCAGATTTTTCTCCTTTTTTAAATAGGGGGGTGACATTAGCTTCTTTCCAGTCCTTTGGTACTCTGCCCTGGTTAAGTGAAGCCTGAAAGAGTATTTTGAACACTGGGGTTAGCTCATTGCTTAGTTCTTTGAGTAATCTAGCTGGAATACCATCAGGTCCAGACGCTTTATTTGGTTTGGTGTTGGCTAATAGTTTTTGAATTCTATTTTCTTGTAATACTATATCTTCTATGTTGTCTACTTGGTTCAAATTCAGTAATATGTCTTTGTCTCCTGGGGCTGAGAATGCTGATGCAAAGTATTTGTTTAGGATGTTTGCTTTAGTTTCATTATCATTATGTATTATGTTATGTTCATCTTTTAATGGCGCTATGCCTGTTGTTTCCATTTTCTTAGACTTAATGTATGACCATAGGTTTTTGTTGTTATCTTTAGATATTACATTGTTTTTATGTATTCACTCTGCAGCTGTCTGCTTACTTTTTGGGTTAAGTGTTTAATTTTTATATACTTTTTGTAAACTCTTTCTGCATTAGTTTCTTTAAATTTTCTATATAGGTTTTCCTTCTGTTTACAAAGCTTCTTTAGTCTATTATTAAACCAGCATTTATTTATTTTGTTTGATGTGTATTTAGTTGGTATATGATTTTCTATAATGCTTTTAAGATGGTTTTTAATGAAATTCCAGAGGTCATCGACTGGTTGGTTAATGTCTTTTTCTAATAAGAATGTTTGTTGAAAGTTTAATGCAGCTTGGTGTAGTTGTGTTAGGTTACATTTATTCCAGAGTAAGATTTTTCATTTGGGTTTTGTATTGGTTACTGCTTTTATCTGACTGTGTATTTTTATGATCTCATGGTCTGATAGACCAGGGATAATATCATAATCAACTACTAATCCAGGTCTGTTGGTTAAGAAGAGATATAATGTGTTGTTTAATCTAGTTGGCTTTTTAATGATTTGATCTAAACTTAGGTTGTGTAAAGTTTCTATGAAAAGCTCATTTATGTCCTTAAGGTTTTGGTGTTTATCTATTGTTAGTGTTTTCCAATTTATATCAGGTAGGTTGAAATCACCCATAATCCAAAAAACTGCATTTTTATTTGTCTCTTTAAGTGTAGTAATCTGATTACATAGTTCCTGCATGTATTCTAAACTACAATTTGGTGGTCTGTAAATGCTGCCTATTATTAGGGATGTTGAGGTGGTATTAATTTTACATTATGATGATGATGTTCTTTTGGGGTCTTTCATGTAGGATAGTAGTCAGCCTGTATTAAAAATTGTCATAATATAAAGATCGTTAAAACATAAATAACAAGTTTTAATCATATGGATATTTAATTAATTCTGTTAGCAAGCTGTGATTTCTACAAATAAATTGGACACCCCCCCCCACACACACACGAAAGTTTAAGCCATCGCCCCCTCCCGACCCACCAAATCGGCCAACATACTACAGGGGAGAGGCGAAATAATCTAAAAATTCGTAAAAATATAAATAATTTGTATATATTATTAACATAAGTAATAAAGTCGTATAGAAATTGAGTGAATTTTATACTACAATTCGTCCGCCTCCCCCACTTTGCCCCTTCCGCCCCCCCCCCTCCACTGGATCCGCCAGTGGTCTGACAGAATAAGGAATAAATTATTTTTTCAAAGCGTTCACTTCGCGACTACTGCAGGCCTACTTGATGTGGCCTAGTTATGATGGAGCTGATGGCGTTGTTTTTGTTTTTTTTTTAAATCGTCTGACTTTCTTAGACATCATTATTAGCCTAATAATAATAATAATAATCTTTATTATCCGTAAGGAAATTTGTCTTACAATTTGTGCTTTACACCAAACAAAAAACATTATAACTATAAGAAACCAAAGTGTACATTCACACCAGACTCACTCATAATTTACATGTGACAAAGTTTATACCAGATTGTTCTTATTTAATGATTTGATTGCCAGGGGAACAAAAGAGTGTTTGTGTCTGTTTGTCTTTGCTATCGGTGTCTTGTATCTCTTTTGTGATGGTAAAATCACAAAATCCTGACACAAAGGGTGATTTTTTAGTTCGAGGATCTTGTTAGCTTTTTTATAGATGTTTGTCTCAAACAACTGCCCAAATGGGGCTTGTTTTTTGCCAATGATTTTGCCAGCAGCATTGAGGATTCTATTAAGTTTATTCTTATTTTTAATGCTCAGATTGTCATACCAGGCAGTGATATTGAAACTGAAAATATTGCAGATGTGAGCGTGATAAAACATAGTCAAGGCCTTTTCGCTAACATTAAACGAGGACAGTTTTCTTAGTAGTCGTAATCTTTGCTGCCCTTTTTTGCTGATATAATCAGTATTTGCAGTAAAATTTAGTTTATTGTCTAGGATAGTACCAAGGTATTTAAAGGTTTGCACAATTTCAATAGTCTCTCCAGCTACAGAAACAATATCATTTTCCTTCTTGTCCCTGCGAAAATCGATGATCATTTCTTTGGTTTTTTTTACATTTAATAATAAAAAATTATTTAAAAAGTTTATTCAAATATGGTAGGGTTATCCCTGTGTTCTAGTTTTTTTTGTACTCTTTTTATAAGGCTGTCTAACAAGCATGGCCCCTTCATCGAACAGAATGCACTAAGACTATGGCTTTATTCTGGTGTAGAGATCAACATTACGGCACAGAAAAGAACTTTTTATCCCATGTAGGACAATCTAGATCTATTAATAATTTTTTAAATATAGATCTAGAATATAGATCTGTGAACGTACCGAGACTTTTAAAAAATTAAAATGATTAGAGATAAATCATTAGTTACCACTATGATTAAATAATGCCGTAACCAAAAATAACTTATAAGCGTTTATAGCTTTGAAGTCTTTCTGTATTGCCCATTCATAGGCACGCCTACCTTTTAGACTAGTAACCTTTGGGGTCAAGGTCGTTATGAAATCTCGTTTAAGTCTCAAAGAGCTTGAATTAAGGCGAGAAATGGGCAACCATTATCTGAGTAGCAACACACCGTAATATTTTGTTTTCTTTTTAGCCTGGAACTCTTTGCTTATAAAATTACTATTTTTGACCGGTTTCTAATTAATTAGATTACATAATAAAAGAATACTAATATAATTCATACCATACGTTTGGTATAAGCAACGCTTATTCGATTTTTCTAGTGCTGTTAAGTGTATCCACGGATTTTAAAAGCTTGCTTGTTAACTTTGTTATCCTATGTGCACTTTTTTAAGAATCTACAAATGTCAATTAACACAGCTATTGTGAAGCACATGTAAAATATATTAACAACATAAGCGCGGTCTAACCGCAATACGACACATAACCATGTCGGCAAAGTTAGCTGATCGTATCGACCCATTTACAGCAAAAGCAGCTGTCAAATCTAAGAAACAGAAGCGATCACAAGGATCATCACACTATCGCGCAAATACTGCACCAGAGCTACAGGCTTTACCTCATTTGAAAGGTATGTTATGTTTACTTTATAATCTAGACTACAGTAGCAGACATTTAGCTCTAATAATTAGAAATCTAGATCTAGACTATTATTATTAGTAGTATTTAATTATTTTTTTTACTAATTTGAACTTGAATCGACTTGATCTAGAATGTAGATTTTCTACATTATGACCTGAAAGAAAAGTTCCAGTCAGTAGATCTACTTCCACTGGATTTTTATGTTACCAGAAGCTGTATTTACACACTTAAAAAAAACCTTGCTGCTAAGCTTTCACATTATCTGGGTCCGCATACAAAATGTGAAATTTTTTTATTGTGGAAACTAATGACAGGTTGAAGCTGACTGACTGAAGTTATTTGACAGCAGTCACAATGATAGCATAACAACTAGTAAGATAGTTCCACAGTTCCAGAACATTATGCTTGAGTGTTAACAGTTAAATACTTCACATTAAGTAACATTGTACATTTGTGGTGAAATATTGTGTTTTTAAAAGACTAAAGCAATTTATTTTAAATAGTAAAATTGGTTTCAGATATGGCTGACTCTTGTTGTAATTCCTCAATAGGGAGTGTGAAAAAAAATTAAAAGTAAATGTATACTATAGAATAAATATGAATTAAAAGACATGATACACATGTTAGCTAGGGTCACTATCTAAGTTGTAAGTTTATATATGGCCCCCCATTCCCAAAATCTGCCTGTCTGGTCGTGCGGTTTGCGCGCTGGACTGTCGCTTGGATTTATTGATGATCCCGGGTTCAAAAAAGAAATTACATTTGCTTGTTTCTAGACAGACTGCAGTGCAAAGTAGACCTTACTGGCTGCTTTCCTATCTCAGACATTTATAAAACTAAATGTGTAGTAGCTAATTAGCATTATCTCTGCCAGAATTCTTTGACATGTCAAGGCGAATTCTAATTTAAATAAATAGTTATAAGAAAGAAGCCTATATATATATTTATATATGATATTAACAGGGTTCGTACGCAGTCTGGAAAAAGTCTGGAATCTTTAAAAATGAATTTCAGTCTGAAAAAAGTCTGGAAAATCAGTACTTTTCACTCCGACTGAACAAAAATGTCTGGAAAAAGTCTGGAATTAAAAAAAAAAAGAAAAAATATTTCTCGCAAAAAAAAAAAAAGTCTCGGTTTCGTTTTATAATGATAGCGGCTAGCCTAGAAATCCATATTTAAATGTAGTAATGCATCCGGCGGAAAGGCGCGTTCTGCGCATGACTAGATCTACTAAAACATCCGTTTATTTGAATCCGTATCATTGATGATTCCTGCATTGTCTTGTCAGTCTGGCGGTTGATAACATATATCGTGACTCTAGACACGGCCTATTTTGTTTTTTCTGTGACTTGTGTGAAAATGGGAAAATGTTATTTTTCGAATCAGTGGCTTGAAAAAATAGAATATAAACTATGGTTACAAAGTTATCCTAAAAATGTTCGCAATGCTGTCTGCCGTATTTGTAAAAAAACATTTGATGTTTCTAATATGGGTGAACATGCTTTAAAAAGCCATGCAAAAGGTCTAAACCACAAACGAGAAGTTGATCGCATTCAGAAGGTTGAGGAAGGAAAGATACCTGTGATGGTTGACTATTTTACTACATTTAGGTGAGTATTTTTTATCAACTAGAGTTACTAGAGCTATATATTAGATCTAGATCTATATATATTTATTTACAATTGGATTAGAATCTATGTTAGTAGATGGTAGATCTATATCTAGATAGATTCTAGATCTATGTACTAATACTAATGTTACATATTGTAACATATAGATCTAGATGTAACCTAGTTTAAGTTGTGGATCTAGATCTATATTACTTATAAGACTTGGATTAATTAAAAGTCTAGGTCACGTCTAAATCTAACATTAAAATTTATTATAGATTTATTTTATTCTAGATCTAGACCTAGTCATTTCATCTAAGACATTCTAAGAACTCACATAGATCTCTAGAAGAGCTATAGATCTATCCTAGATCTAGTAGATATATTAGATCTTCTGATCTAGAATGTAGTTTAGTAAACTTAAAAGAGTATTATTCTATGACTGTAGTCACATTGTGATTGTAGTGAGATTATGAAAAAAAAAAGGGTAATGATTCTTATTATTTATTCATCTAAATTTTGGAACTTGAATAGATCTGGTAGTTTCTAAATTCAATAATATAACCAAGATGTGTATAAATTTACTTTTTAAAAATTTAGCTTGTATTTACTTTTTTTTTTTTTCCTCGTTTCAGAAAATCAACATCCTCGCATGCATCTACTGAACCATCTTCTTTAGCCAACTCACCCACAACTTCATCTTCTAAAAAACCACTCCTTGCTACTGGAGATAGTGTTTTGACTGCTGAAGTGCTTCACTGTTTGAACTTGGTGGAAAAGCACCATTCTTTTAACAGTAGCAACAGTAGTTCGGATCTGTACAAAAAAATGTTTCCTGACTCAGCTATTGCTTCTGGTTTTTCCTGCTCAGAAAGGAAGGCAGCATATATGTCAACGTTTGGCATATCCCCATACTTGGCTGAATTACAACGAAAGGCTGTCCTCTCTGAAAAAGATTATGTGCTTTTGTTTGATGAGACACTAAATGGCCCACTACAATCAAAGCAGCTAGATGTTCATGTGCGTTATTGGAATGGCAGTAGTATAACAACAAGATACCACATGTCATATTTTCTAGGCCATTCAAGGGCTGATGACCTCCTAGATAAATTAAGAGAATCTAGCAGATTCTTTAATAGAGGTGGACTGCTACAGCTTTCCATGGATGGTCCAAACGTCAACTGGAAAGTTTTTGACATCTTTCAGGCAGAGCTTATGCAAGAGTCTTCTGTAAAACTTTTGAATGTGGGATCTTGTGGACTCCACATTGTCCACAACTCATTTAAAGCAGGCCATTCTGCCACATCCTGGGATATTGGATCCTGGCTGTCAGCATTACACTGGTTGTTTAAAGACAGTCCAGCTAGACGGGAAGATTTTATTAATCTTACAGGGACAAGTACATTTGCTTTGAGATTTTGTGGACACAGATGGCTGGAAAATGTTCCTACTATTCAGAGAGCTCTACAAATATGGCCAGCAGTGAAAGTGTTCTTAAACAAAATAAAGGGTGATAAATCTAAAGAACCCACATGTAAGTCATACAAAAATCTTGTGGACTTTGCTGCTGATGCTCTGCTAGAAGCCAAGGCTCAAATTTTTTTGTCCATTGCACAAGAACTCCAGCCTTTTCTGACTAAATATCAGACGGATTCACCTATGATGCCATTCATTGCTGAAGATTTGTTCACCACAATTAAATCTTTGCTAAGAAGGATACTTCAGGCTGAAACACTGAGCAAATTAAAAAGTCCACGTGATCTTATTGCTCTTGATCTTAAAAGTAAGGACATCTTTTTGGCATATTCAAAAATTGAGATAGGAATTGCTTCGTCTAAGGTGTTGCAGAAGATTAAGGCAACAGATCTGCAAATAATGACTCTAAAAAATGAGTGCAGGCAATTTATTTCAAGTCTGGTTTCTAAATTACTAGACAAGTCACCAGTTATGATTCGTTTAGTACAGAAACTGTCCTGTCTGAATCCATCATTGATGGCATCATCTCCCCAACAAGCAGCTTCCCGATTTAGGGATTTGTTAATAATTCTGGGAGATTCAGGAAGGATTTCTTTAAATGAATGTGACCAGATTTACAACAAATTTGTCAAATGCCTGGAAGCTTTGGAAGAAAACAATGTGAAACCAAAGTTTGAATTGTTTCACCCAGCAACAGAGCGTTTGGATGATTTTTTATACAACAATTTTAAACCACTTGATACAGCTCTCTGGGGTGTTTTGAGACCCTTACTTTTGTTATCTCATGGCCAGGCGACTGTTGAAAGAGGATTTTCACATAACAAAGAAGTCATGATTGAAAATATGCATGAGGAAACTTTAATTGCACAGAGAAGAATATGTGACTTTTTAAAAGTAAATGGTGGTGTGTTAGATGTAGCCATTACCAAACCTTTACTGACAGCTGCTGCCTCTGGACGTCAGAACTATAATCAATATTTGGAAAAACAAAAGACTAAAAAAGCTGAGATGGCCAAAAGTTTGAAAAGAAAAAGACATGATGATGAGCTGTCAGACTTGAAAGCAAAACGGAAAAAGCTCATGGAAGAAGAAAAATTTTTAAGGTCATCGGCTGACAAATATGCAGATGAGGCAGAAGCTAAACAAAATTTTAAGCTTTTATCAAAATCTAATGACATGCGCCACGAGGCTAAAGTCAAGTCAGCTGAACTGGTTGTTCTAGAAAGAACAATACAGTCAAAGCTCCAGAAGCTTTTAGACTGTTGAGTTTTTCATCATCTGTATATATGTATATATTAATCTCTTTATGTAAGTAAAGAAAATGTTTTTTATTTAATCATATATTATTTGTCTTTTTAAAAATTGGTACGATTTGATGAATTTTTTGAGTCTGGAAATTTTTTTTGAAAGTCTGGAAAATGTCTGGAATTTAATTTTACTTAAGCTGTATGAACCATGGATATATAGAAGACTTTTTTTGCCATTTGAACTATTTTTATCTTCAGCAAATTCAAAAGCTTTATGGGTTTTCTATAAATATAACTATAACCCAAAGCTATCAACTACCTACTCACTTTATCCTCACTGATTTCCATGAGTAGGTGCTAAATAAATAATGTAATGTGTCACAGGTGCATCAAGAGGAAACCTACTAAACTTGGGAGTTTTAAACCTCTATTAATTGTAATCGAAGTAAAAGCAATCTGCTTCCTACTGTGCTTCTTAATAATAATAATAATTTTATTTATAAAGCGCTGTTAACAAACAAAATGTAGGCTCAAGGCGCTGTAATAACATTACAAACACAAACACGACAATAGAAATACAAAACTAATCTAAAAAAGTTTTAAACATATTTTACTATTAATTTAGTGTTGTAAAAAATTTAATTTATATTAACTTAAGTAAAATAAGTCAAGGTGTCCCAATTGAAGCACCTCAAACACGCTTGGCAAAAAAAGAACTATATTTTTTTTATACAAATTAATTAATGTAATGGGAATTACTTAATGGCCTCTATGATACTGCAACAAGTAGAACCTTTTTCACAGGCTAAATAGTAGTTAACAGGGAACGTTAATAAACATAGTATCCCACATTTTTTCATTGTAGCACATGAAGCGCAACAGAAAAAAATGTTAAATTATAATAGAACAATTTTAGCAATCTAGATATTTTCTCACCAAAGTTTTGAAATACAGTATTAATTATGGTTAATATTCTCAAGTTAGATTTAGAATATTCAAAATACTTTTCGTAATTCTAAGTTGATATAGTTCTAATTGTTTTAAATCCTTGTTTGTAGCTCTTCACAGGACACTGAACAAGTCTTGATCTAGGTCTAGTGTAGTTTTAAATCAACTCTTTTTTTAGTTTTTTTATATGTAAATCTAGTTCTAAATCTTCTTCTTGATGCATTGAAAGTCAGAAAGCTTCCCCTTTTAAGTCTAAAATTTATTTTAAGGCAATTGTGTCTCAGTATTTTAAAATATTGCTGAACACACAAAGAAAACTATTTTGTGAATCACTAATAATAGTTATGTATGTTATGATAAATTCTTGAATTACTCTTGAGATTTTGCAGCAAATAATAGCCAATGTATTTAGCAAAATAATGCAAGTATAGCATAAATTCTATTAAGTTACAAAAGATCTTATTTAGAAAATTTTTACATATAGTGTTAGGGGTGCTACAGCAATCCATTTTTTAACTGGGCCCTAAACGCTCAAACATAACTTAAGTGCTCAAAAAGTTAAAAACTTTTAATCTGGCTATTTACATTCAAATTATGCTTTAAAAAATAAAACAATTTAACAATTAGTTGTACTTTAATCATCAATGATGTCCCAGTGATGTACCTCAAATGCAAAAGTGGGTATCCCCTTAACCAGCCCTGTTGTGGACATTTCTATTATTTAATTTTAGGTTTTTAAAAATAAAAACATAAAATACTTTTAAAAAAAAACAAAGCTTATTAAATATTAAGTTTAATTGTATCAATTAGTTTGGATCAGTCATGTAATTACGTGTTTGATTGACCTAGATATATAAATTTTTGCGATAGAAATATTTTTTTACCAAATGTTTTTTTGTTTAGCTTTTAGCTTTCTCAATGCGCTATGATCCTATCACTTGTCTGGGCAAGTTATGAAAGGGGGAGGTAAGAAAGGGGTATCTTGGTGAATGTTAACATTATCGTTTTTTAAATGCATAAAAAAAAATGTTTACTCATGGCTCAAGATTCCTCAAGAGGACTTATTCAATTTATACCACTACATCTATCTAGAACGATTTTTTCCCTTGTTCAAGATACCAACAAAATAATTAACTACCAATAGTTAATTAACTAATTGGTTAATTTTTTTATTGATTCTTGTGTTGTCAGGTAAAAGAAACAATTGTGCAAAATTTCAGCCTCCCGAGATTGGGTGTGGGAGAAATAATGTGTAAAAACTTTTGGCCAGATAGACCAGAGTGTTAAAAGTACTTCTACATTCATCAAAATAAAAACAAAGTACATCCAAGAGCAGTTTTGTTTTTAATAGATTTCATAATGCCCAACTTTCATGCTCATAGCAGTTCATAAATGTTTTATGGACTTTAAGTATAGGACAGGGCAAATTATTTTTTAAATGAACCTGCTTTCTAACTTTGTAGGGCATATATTTTTTTTTAATGAACCAGCTTCCTAATTTTGCAGAGCTCATACATATTTATATGAACATGCCTCCTAACTTACAGATTTGCTCCACATATCTAGCTCTACTGAATTCTTATATTTGGAAGTATTTGAACAAATGTCCTGTTATAGAATTGTTTATTTATCTATACATTTTAGCATAAAAAAAAAATCTATTTAAAACACTTTCATAAAGTCCTTTTCGACCACCTCTAAATACTGCTCAGCAATCCTCACTTAAAATTAAAGGGTCTGTGTTTCCAATCAATACCATGCATGTGATTATTACCATTTGTGTTTCAGACACCAACCAAAATGAACAACAAGAACTTTTTATTAAAAAGCTTCAACAGTGTTGTGTGGTGTTTGACTTTATGGATCCTGTCACAGATTTGAAAAGCAAAGAAATAAAGCGTGCAGCATTAAATGAATTAGTGGACTACATTACAGCCACTAGAAATGTCTTGACAGAACCTGTTTACCCTGAAATAGTTCGAATGGTAAGATTGATGAAAGTTATTATTTTTATTTTGAAGGAAATTTTTGCATTTTATCAGTATCAAATTGTTAACACTGTAATTTCATTTATAAGCTTTTTTTTTTTTTTTTTTGTCATATCTTTTTTTTTCCCTTCAGATTGCTTGTAATATCTTCCGAACGCTTCCTCCGAACGATAACCCTGATTTTGATCCAGAAGAAGATGATCCTACATTAGAGGCTTCCTGGCCCCATTTACAGGTGCATTTCTTTCAATTACTCCTCCACCCAAAAAATATATAAGTGGTCAACATTGTCCTGATTATAGCTAATGTCCAGACTTTCAGTTATAATATCTACACATAGATACCACTCATTGATCAAGGCATCTCTTAAAACTATCATACAGATTCACATGAAATTTCATACATAGGTTCCTTTTACCTCCTGGGCACTCACCAAGAACCAGTTTTGACAGATTTGCAACCTGACCACCACAATTCACAAAAAAACTGCAAACTTTTAAACAAATTTTTGTTATTTATTTTCTGTATTTCCCTATATGTAAAGCAAAAAAAAAAAGGACAACATTCCATATTTTTATAGCAATTTTTTTCTTTTTCCCTAACTCTACTTTTTTTTAAGATGCCTTAACTCATTTCCACTTCCTTTTAGATGTGATCTAAATACAAAAAGAAAAACTAAATCAATTCTTATAGCATTGAAAATATAGATCTAGAGTCTTTTTCTTATAATTAAAGGATGCAAAAAAAAAGTTTAAAACTAACCATATATGCTATATATATATATATATATATATATAGATTCAAAAGTTGAAAAGTGGGCGGTGAAGGTTTGATTAATCAGAGAATGCTTAAAAAGTTATCTTTGTAATAAGAAAAGGCCGAAAAGTGTGAAAGTAGGTCTTAGCGTGTTGGGACGAGGTTACAGTTGAAATGCAACATAGTGTATATATTTAACATGGTGTATGGGGTATCTAGGAGGGGTAGCACCTCTAGTGGACAGGCAGTCGTACCCTCTTTTTGAGGGTAGCTTGGCTCACTCTTGGTCCCCACTCGGTACCCAACTCTCACCTGTGGCTCCCAGAAGCTGAAGCATGCGCAGCGGCCACACCCCGGAAACAGCTTTGACTGGCCGGCTAAACCAGGTAGAGGGTATCTGACGTGTCCATGGCACTCAGTACACTGAGGTTCTGTCAAACCTAGCATGTGAAGTCTGGACTTGGCGGCCTGTGCGTAACGTCACAAAACTAGACTAATCGTACAAAATGGCAAGTACCAGCACAGTGCTGTGGAGTACTCAAGAGCAGGACAAGACACATAGAAAGTCTCTGGTCATCCACTGCACCCAAACTTGTCCCCGGACGTCTTGACCAAATCTTGCTTCCGGAAAAGGACGGGTTTTAGGGCGAGAGAGTGAGGTCGACATGTTGCGCAAATCCTCCTCACTTTAATCCAAATTCCAGCGCAAGTCACTTGTCATCCCCCCCCCCCCCCCCCAACACAACAAACCAAAGTCCTGTGGCGACAGGCAAGCAGTGAAGCGGTAGGTGTGGGCACACTGGAAGCCATAGCTGCAACCCTGCACACAGGCGGCTCAGGCCATATGGTCGTTCACCACTGACACAGAGCAGCAGTGGAGTCCGGCAGCCCCCTGAGTGGCTGAGCAGCCCTATTTAGGAGTGCACTGCTCACCTCCATAGCATGAGGACAGGGCTAGAAAAGGTGCCCCAAAAATTGCCTGCTCAAAACTACCCTAGCCAGCCTACCGCAGTTGGCGGGAACCCTACTCAAGCGGTCGAAATTCAAAGAAAAAGACGAGGATAGTTCCTCTTACCATAGGCGCATGGAATGTGCGCACACTACTTGACAACGACACATCTGATAGACCACAAAGACGAACTGCACTAGTAGCCAGGGAGCTCCACAGATACAACATAGACATAGCAGCACTAAGTGAGACTCGGCTTGCAGATGAAGGTGAACTCTGCGAAAGAGGAGCTGGATATACTTTCTTCTGGAGCGGTAGAAGCACTGAAGTACGATGTGAATCTGGAGTCGGCTTTGCCATAAAAACATCAATAGTATCTAAACTAGTCGGGCCTCCCAAAGGAATTAGTGATAGGCTCATGACCCTAAAGCTGCCTTTACAAAACGGAAAGAAACATATTTCCATTGTTAGCTGTTACGCACCCACCATGACCAACCCAGATGATGTCATAGCAAAGTTTTACGAAGAACTAAACTCCACCTTGCTTAATATTCCAAAAACAGAAAAGCTACTCATTCTCGGTGACTTCAACGCAAGAGTCGGCTCTGACCATCACATCTGGAAAGGTGTCTTAGGCAAATTTGGGATAGGTCATTGCAACAGCAACGGATTATTACTACTCCAGACCTGTGCTGAACACAAGCTGCTCATATCGAACACAATATTCAGTCTTCCAATGAGAAAGCGAACTTCCTGGATGCATCCCTGCTCAAGACACTGGCACCTCATAGATTACGTCATCACCAGACAATCTGACCGTCAGGACATTCATGTCACCAAATCTTGCTGTGGTGCAGAGTGTGGAACAGACCACCGCCTCATCATCACAAAACTAAACATTCGTATCCAACCAAAGAGACGTCCACAAAAATCAAAACCCCTAAAAAGGCTAAACACGGCCAGCTTAGCAGATGACAAAACTGAAAAGTCGCTTGCAGATGCAATAGAGTACTGCCTCAAGTCCACCGTTCTAACTGAATCAAATGTAGATAAAAGCTGGGAATGCTTCAAAGAAGCTATCTATAGCACAGCATTAAACATACTCAGTCCTATGGAGAGAAAGCATCAGGACTGGTTTGATGAAAACAGTATTGAGATCAGAAAACTATTAGACGAAAAGCACAAGCTCCACAAATTGTGTCTGAACAACCCAAACTCCCAGTCCACTAAAGATGCATTCACTAACATCCGCAAAAATGTGCAAAAACAGCTACGCCAAATGCAATATACCTGGCTTAGCAAGAAAGTGGAAACAATACAGGAATTTGCTGACAAGCACAATATGAAGAACTTCTACCATGCCATAAATGAAATCTATGGACCCACAAAGTCAGGCTCATCCCCTCTATTAAATGCTGATGGGACAATCCTATTGACAGATAAGGAAGAAATCCTAAAACGCTGGGCAGAGCACTTCGAAAAGGTTCTCAATACACCTTCCATCATAAATGAAGCGGCCATAGACAGGCTACAGCAAGTACCAATAAATGAAAAAATGGATGACCCACCTACGCTAAAGGAAACCGATCTTGCCATTCAACAGCTCGCAAGCGGAAAAGCCCCAGGAGCTGACTCCATTCCCGCAGAGGTCTACAAAAAAGGTGGATTAGCCCTGATTGAAAGACTTCATAAGCTCTTCTTAATTATGTGGGAAAAAGAGTCAATACCACAAGACTTTAAAGATGCCAAAATTGTTTATTTATACAAGCGAAAAGGAAACCGCCAGATCTGCGACAACCACAGAGGAATATCTCTTCTCTCTATTGCTGGGAAAATCCTTGCACGCATCCTACTAAATCGGCTTATGCAACACATAGAATATGGTCTACTACCAGAAAGCCAGTGCGGCTTCAGAAAAGAGCGTGGAACCATTGACATGATCTTTGCAGCAAGGCAGCTCCAGGAAAAATGCCAAGAACAAAATGCTGACCTGTTCTCTATATATGTCGACTTAACAAAGGCATTCGACACTGTTAGCAGAGAAGGACTCTGGAAGATCATGTCAAAGTATGGCTGTCCACAAAAATTCATAACCATGGTGAGACTATTTCATGATGGCATGAAGGCTCGTGTCCAAGAAAGTGGAGAACCATCAGAGCCCTTCGAAGTATCAAACGGGGTAAAACAAGGCTGTGTCCTAGCACCTACACTGTTCAGTATCATGTTCTCCGCTATGCTGACAGATGCATTCACAAATAGAGAAAACAACGGGATAAATATATCATACAGATTTGATGGTGGCCTATTCAACCCGAGGCGGCTGAAAGCAAAATAAAAAACAAATGCAGCAGTAATCAGAGACTTGCTATTTGCTGATGACTGTGCCCTAAATGCCTGCTCTGAAAACGATCTGCAGAGCATCGTCAGTGACTTCTCAAGAGCATGCTCAGACTTTGGCCTTACCATCAATACGAACAAGACTGAAGTCTTATATCTACCTGCTCCTGGGAAAGCCTACTCGGATCCAAGCATTACTATAAATGGACAGGATATAAATGCAGTGGACAAATTCACATATCTTGGCAGCACACTCTCCAGAAATGGAAAAATCGATAGTGAAATCGACCTGCGTATCGCCAAGGCCAGTGCATCCTATGGCAGACTGTCTACAAATGTCTGGAACAGACGTGGTATCACCACAAACACCAAGCTAGGGGTCTACAGAGCTGTCATCCTCCCTACATTGCTCTATGCCTCAGAAACATGGACAGTGTACAGTAAACATGCAAAGAGACTAAACTGCTTCCACATGACATGTCTGAGAAAAATACTAAATGTCAAATGGCAAGACAAAATACCAGATACAGAAGTCCTTCGAAGAGCGTGTCTGCAAAGCATCCACACAATCCTGATGCAGTCCCAGCTGCAATGGGCAGGTCACGTCTACAGAATGGAAGACCACCGCATCCCAAAACGACTCTTGTATGGCCAACTAAGCGAAGGAAAGCGCTCGCAAGGTGGGCAAAGAAAGCGCTTCAGGGACACCCTCAAAGCTTCTCTGAAGGCGTTCAGCATAGACCCTGGCACCTGGGAGACAGAGGCACACGACAGAGCATCATGGCGTCACGCTGTGAAAACTGGCGCACAGGTTGCTGAGGAAAAAAGAACAACGCAGGCAGAAGAAAAACGCCAGAAAAGAAAAGCAAGACAAACGACACTAGCTCCAGCTGGAATAACCTGCCCAGTGTGCAGCCGAACATTCCGGGCTCACATAGGTCTCACCAGCCACATGAGGAGGCATAAAACCCCAGTGCAAAGCCCTCAGCCCCCTGGATGACAAAGTGGTCATCATCGAACCACGATGGACGAACTATAGATAGATATTTAACATTGAGAAACCAAAGAAAAGTCAGTGATTGTACATTGGACTAACTTTTTTTGTTTGGGGGGGGGGGGGGGGGCAGATAAGTAAAAGTGATTCTAGGATTCATGTGCCAAAAGCATATAATGTGTGTCTGTGTTTGGGAGGGGGGGGTAAAAGGGGTCTTTCAACATTAAAAGTCAAGCACTAAATCACTGGCTAAAGTATGTTATGGGTATCATTAAAATGTGGCCTGTTTATTAAAATTTAAAAAAGAAAAGGAGGGGATATTCCAGCCTTTATAAACAATATAAAGCCTGGGAATAAATCAACAGGCGTAGCTGGTGTGTACTGCTAGTGTGTGTGTGTATATATATATATATATTTATATATGTATATCAGACCTGCCTACCGTTATGCAAAATGCGTATTCGTTACGCAAAATCTCCCAAAAATGACCGTCAGTACGCAAATACGCATTTGACCCGTCGCGTTACGCATTTCGTATCTTTTTTTCCCCCCTCTCTTGACTAGCTTACGAGTGGTCAAGGAGGTCACGCTAAGCGGCGCCTTCGACATGGTCACGCGCTAAGCCGTCCTGTTTGGGGGGGGGGAGGGGACAGAAAAGGGGGGGGGAACACATTGTGTCCAGATCTATACGTTGATTGGTTCTTAAAAGCAATTAGCAATTAGTCTAGAAATGAAGTGGCGGGTTGGTACCAGGTTGGTACCGTCAGTTAGCTGATACACCAACGTGACTTTTTTTTTTTTTTTTGTAAGTTCATTAGAAGAAATTAATTATGTTGAATCCCTGATTCCCGTATTCATTTGTATAGAAAAAAATAAGTGCTATCGATTCAAAACACATTGAGTGACATTGTAGATATCTAGTCTAGATAGGAATAGATCTATCTAGAGTCTAGCTAGTCATTAAGTCATTACGTTATGTCATGATTCTCTACAAATATTCTACAATCTAGATCCAATTTAGTTATAGTATGATTTAGAATTTAGATTGACTAGATCTAGATCTAGAATTCTAGATTGATAACATCTACTACCATCTAGTCTAGATCTAGATTAGATTCTTAGTCTTAGTATAGAATAGATCAAAGATGAAGGTAGGCTTACGAAAGTTTGGAGTAGACCTACGTTTGTAGCGGATCCACTGCATCGGTAACACTCTTGAGCCCAGATCTAGAGTAGATTATATTCATAATATAGACATAAATCCAGATCTAGTCTAGATATCATCTCTATTGTCGTATTGATCTAGATTTAGATTGTAGATCTTATCATGACATCTAGTTCTAATATTATATACATATATATATGACAAAATAGTGGATCGCGTAAGTGTTATGCATTCTGGTGCCAAAATACGCATTTTGACCATCAGCGTTACGCATTTGGACTTTTTTTGGTAGGCAGGTCTGATATATATATATACATAAATAAACATAAATTTAAAGTTTAAATATTTTGTATTCATGTTTTCTGTTTTTTTTCTACAGATTGTGTATGAGTTTTTTCTGCGCTTTTTAGAATCTCCAGACTTCCAGCCCAGTTTGGCAAAAAAATATATAGACCAAAGATTTGTGCTTCAGGTAGAAATAATTGTTCTTTGAGCTAGGGTTGTAGTCTAGAGTCAATACTAATACATCAGTAATTTTTAAGTAGACATCCTATTGACATGAATGTATATATTGTCTTTTTCTTCATTTATTACAGCTTCTGGAGTTGTTTGATAGTGAAGATCCACGTGAACGAGATTTTTTAAAGACCGTCCTCCACAGGATATATGGGAAATTTTTGGGATTGAGAGCATTCATTAGGAAACAAATCAATAATATTTTCCTTAGGTATGCATTCAATAATACATGTTCTCTGCTTTAATGTGTTGTAGAGTGTTTCTGTAACAGGTTACTACACAATTGGATTGGGAAGGGAGGGGGGGGGGAGTTTAAAAAATATAAATGCTATATATAAATCTGCATGTGTGTGTGTGTACATAGGATTTAGGTTTGGAAAAAATTGCTCCTCACCCCTCCTCCCAAAAGCAAAACACACTCACTTAAATGTTCTAGATCAGCTAGTGGGTTTTAGTGAAGCATTACTTGCCCTCACATTAGAGCCGATTACACTCCCAATAGTATACAAATATGTTGAAAATGCTAGTATTCACCATTATTTTTTTCTGCCACCTTATTTGACTATTTGTTATTCTTATTTTCAAGTCAATAGAAAGGCTACAACAAAGTTGTTTCATTAACTTGTCTTTAAAATATTTATTTTTTGCTAGATTCATCTACGAGACTGAGCAATTCAATGGTGTTGGTGAACTTCTTGAGATTCTGGGTAGTATCATCAATGGTTTTGCTTTACCTTTGAAGGCAGAACATAGGCTGTTTTTAATGAAAGTTTTAATCCCTTTGCATAAGTCCAGAAGTTTAAGCCTGTATCATGCTCAGGTACAGATAAACTATTACTCTTTCTAAACAAGCTCATCTTATGAGACTATTAAATCTACTAGTACTAATGTTTCTCATTGTTTCTTCACAGCTTGCCTATTGTGTTGTTCAATTTTTGGAAAAAGATGCTTCATTAACTGAAGATGTAAGTTTCTTTTAAGCGGCCCCTGCAAGGGGAATAGATGCTATCAGTTTTGTGTGGTCTGTCTGTCCACCTGTCCGTCCCGTTTAGATCTCGTAAACTGGAAAAGAAATTGAAAATCCAACATTGCGATATTTAAGACCTTTCAAAGTTCTGATTCAACGTCTACTTTTTTTCTTTTCTGAAAATGAAAATTTTAATTTTTAAAATCAAAGTTTTTTCATAAAAATACACATTTTTTACAACTATTCACTATTAATAGTAACAAACAGGGGAGGCTATTTAGTAAGGAAGATGAATATTTACCATATTTTCAACAACATTTATGCTAACGGTTTTATATTTAAAAAAAAAAAAATTCTTTTACAATTGTATTGCTAAGTTTACTAAGTTCTGTCATACTAACTATACATTTACACACAAAAAAATGTTTACTTTTTTTTATAGAGAAAAAAATCTATTTAGTATGCACATGAGCACCCGCAGGGGAGTGCAAAAGGGTGCACTGCACCCCCCTAAATTCTGGGCAGCCAAATTCTAGCCATTTTTTGCACCATCAGATCAATAAAAATCTAATTAATAACTGAACAAGTGGTGCTTTCACTGGTGACTGATGTACATTTGTAGTAGACTAGTCTAGGCTTATCAGGAATTGATGGCTGACCATGTACGTGCACCCCTCTGAATTCTGATTAACCAAATTTTAGCCAGTTTTTTACACCTTCAAATCAATTAACTTCTGCTAGGAAGCAACGTAACACTGAAATTAAGTTAATAAGGATAAGCTATATTATTGTAATAAACTAGAATAGGCTAATCTGTAGTTCATATCCGACCGTGTGCGCTTTATTGTAGGCTTGCATTTCATTATTCCATGGCATGTTAGTCACTTGCACACTATTATAGTTGTCATTATATTTAGTGAAGGCCTAGAATGTGATAAAAGTTTTTTTTAGTCTTTGAGGACTCAATGCTTTTAGTAGTGCCACGTTTCTCCCTCAAAAGCTACGGTCTGCGTGCTTTTTCAGTTCACTGACCAAAGGTTTGGAACTCACTCCCCATTGATCTCAGACAGACAACATGCAACACCACTTTTAAGAAAAACATTAAGACCTATCTGTTTAAAACTTTTTTAGATTAACTGTCATTTTAGCCCTCATGTTTATGTTTGTAATGTTGTTACAGTGCCTTGAGCCTACATTTTGTTTGTTAACAGCGCTTTATAAATAAAATTATTATTATTATTATACATTATGTACAGCCCAGACATGGACAAACTACTCGGCCAAGGCTACGATGGCTGCCCCTGTAATGGGTAGCATTCAGAACTGTTTTCTGGCTAGGATTCATGAAAAATATCCAAAAGCAGACATTGTCCGTTGTGCGTCACACAGCCTTCAACTTGTTATCATTGATATGAATGACATTTCAGATATACGTAATGCTGTTGGTGTCATCAGGAAGATTATCTATTTCTTCCGTAACAGTCCCACTTCAGGGATGGCATCCTGAGTAAGGTGACACTGCTGGCAGACAAACTTGGTAATGAGTTAGTGCTGCCAAGACTTCGCAGTCGACAGATACACCGAGCAAAATCCAGATGTTTGGATTTTGGGATTATTACAGAACAGGACTTTACATTCCATTTCTTGATTCGTTAGTTTCTTCATTAACGTCTCGCTTTTCTAACAATACTAATGCTCAGTTTTGTCTTCATCCTAAAATGATTCAAGAATTGCAACTTACAGAAGCAATTCAGTAGTAAATTTATTGACAGCTTTGGCAGCGCTTGCATTTTTTGTTTCATAGACTGTCAGGCCGCAGGGATAAACAGTTAATATTTTTTCACGCTAGTTTTTTAAATTTATTTCATCAAACAATTATTTACAATCAACTCAATATCACATGGGGGGGGGGGGGGGAGGGGGGGCACCAATTCCTTTCTTTAATATTCTCTTTGAGCCATAGGTGGCAACTTGCCCCCCCCCCCCCCCCCCCCCCCCCTGCAAAAAATCCTGCAGGGATTTGCATATAAGTGGAACAGAATTTAAAACAATTAATAAGTAGTTTTTTTCATATAATCGCACGAACTTCAGCGCAGCACTATACCCACTGAACTCTTAGCTAAAGGGAAAATATTTTTAAGAGAATGTTTTTTTTTCTTGAAGCTTTGAATAAGAAATTGACCCTTTACAAAACAATTAGTTGATCATTATTTGATATCAGTTAGGCTAGGTTCACATCCAACTTCACTTTCACCAATCCCTTGGTGTGCTTGACCGTTGGGGCACCATACACGATCTGTCAACCTTCTTTCTCCATTCTTCTCTGTCATTTGCCTTTGTTAGAATTTTAATCTGATATTCTTTCTGAAAATATTGAAACCTGCCTGGGTGGACCACTTCGGGGGCTGATTTTGAGTTTGTGTTTCCACACAAACTGTCTTTGTAACTTTGTTTTTTAGTAGGTTTAAAATTTATAAACATTTATTTAAAAAAAAATATTTATTGCTTGTTTCAATTGTTCTAACCATCGTATGTTTTAGGTGATAAAGGGATTATTGAGATTCTGGCCAAAAACTTGCAGCCAAAAGGAGGTAATTCCTTTTTTTTCTAACTAGTTATTATAGCAGCTTTATAGCAGCTTTACCCATTGGTAATGAGTACTCCCTGATCTCTCACAATATACTCTTGTTTGAAACATGTCCCAAAACCAACTCATTTAAGATTTCAACTTGAGACAATTTTCTGCCAAAAGGTAAAGTGAAAAAAGATTGGCTTGATTAAATCCTAATTTTGAACACTTCCATACACATATACTGATTGAGTCTGTATGAGCATCATGCTAATTACTATGCTTCATGGTGTTGATTCAGGTGTTCCCCCCCCCCTTTTTTTTTAATTCACTTGCAATGTACTAACCTTAAAATTGTGTTCATGCAATTTGCATCCTCAGTAAACCCTTATTAAACTAGAAAATACTTAAATATAAGGCAGTTGAAGAAAAGTAAAATAAACAATCTCTATAGAAAATATTTGAAATATTTGATAGACTGTACCGAAAGGTGTTGCGTAAATATTGGCATAATTAAAGCCTATACTATAAGACTTTCCTGGAGGCACGGTGGCCGAGCGTTAAAGCGCTTGGCTTCTGAATCGGGGGTCCCGGGTTCAAATCCTGATGAAGACTGGGATTTTTAATTTCTGGATCTTTTGGGCACCTCTTGAGTCCACCCAGCTCTAATGGTTACCTGACGTTAGTTTGGGAAAGTAAAGGCGGTTGGTCATTGTGCTGGCCACATGACACCCTAGTAAACCATAGGCCACAGAATCAGATGACCTTTACATCTTATCTTATATAATACAGACGTTACTTCAAAAAAGATGATTATGTCCTACGCATCATGCATTCAGTCATGCATATTAACCAATGACTTCAATTCTGCCAAGTCACTGGTTTTCCTGGCTAGCTCAGGCAATCCATTCCATGCTCTAATAGCACTAGGGAAGAAGGAGTATTTGTACAAATTTGTCCTAGCATATGGGATGAGGAATGTGCCTTAATCTTTGTCTTTCTGAGTATTTTATTAAATTTTGTTTTTGTATTTGAAGATTATGGTTCAGTGTTTTATGTATAATTGCTACTTTACTTTTGAGTCTTCTGTCCTGAAGGCTTTCTAAATTTAGTGATTTTACCAAAGGTGTTACTCTAGTCAAATGTGAATATTCGTTTGTTATGAATCTCACTGCTCTATGTTATGTCTGTTCCAGTTTCTTAATGTTTTCTTGAGTTGAGGGGTCCCAAACAGAGGATGCATATTCTATTATTGGCCTAACCAAGGTTAAATAACATTTTAGTTTTATGTTCTTATTTGATTTATAGAAATTTCTTTTAATAAACCCTAATGCTTTGTTTGATTTTTTGATAGCTTCATCAATATGGGGATTCCATGACAGTTTTTCATTTATTATAACACCTTGGTATTTTGCGTTTTTAGGTCTGTGTTACTGGTTTACCATGAATAAGATAAGTGGAATTAATTTGTTTTAGTTTTTTTATTACTCTTAATAACTGACATTTTTCTAGGTGGAAAAACATGCTCCAATTTGATTCCCATTTCTGTAATTCATCTAATTCACTTTGTCAAACTTCTGTGTCTTGTGTTGTTTTTATTGTTCTATATATTTTGCAATCGTCTGCAAATAATCTGAGATTTGTTCCTGAACTAATGCAATTTGGTAAATCGTTTATGTAAATTAAAAATAGTAGTGGACCTAAGACTGTTCCTTGAGGTACTCAGACGCCTATGTTTACTGTTATTATTGTTGATTTAGAGCCATTTATTATTACAGTTTGTTCTCTCCCTATCAGAAAATCTTTAATCCACTGATGCAATGGACCATCAATGCCAAAATATTTTAATTTTTTAAGCAAACTATGGTGGTGAACTTTGTCAAAAGCTTTGGAAAAATCTAGTAAGATAGCATCTATTAGCTCACTGTTATCTAAACCTTTTGAAAAATCATCAATTAGTCCTGTTGTGTTTCACATGATCTATATTTCCTAAAGCCATGGTGATATGGAGTAAGGACATTATGTTTGTCTAAGTGTTTATGATGTTGCTACATATTATGTGTTCTAGGATTTTACATGTGATGCTGGTAAGTGATGCTGTTCTGTAGTTTCCTGGGTCTGATTTTTCTCCTTCATCATCTGCCCTATAGACCACAAGGTCTGAAAGGGGAACTTCACTTTCCTAAACATACTCAAGGCCTATTAAACATTTGTAATAGCTTTATATATAGACTGACCATTTTGGAGAAGTACAGACAAATAAATGAAAGGTATTTTTGTGAATTTCCTCACTTAGAAAGCAAATCTATTAAAATATACTTACATCTATATTTATATATACACACACTCATATGTTAATATATATATATTTAACACTGGCTACTCCCATTGATTTGTTCCCCAACTGCCCTTTTTTTCCATGTCCTCTTTCAATTAAATGGCTGAACCCCTTTCTTAATTGTATAGCTACCCCACATAATATATAATTATGTTGCGTTGAATTGGAACTGTCCACTTTTGTCCTGTGTATTCTATTTATTATCACCCCTTCCCTGCTATGGTTATGTTTATTTGGCAGTATGTTCTCTGGACTGTTGTCTTGGGCTAGGATGTAATCATCTTCAAGTTTGAAGACACATCCAAGATGTAAAACATTTTTAGGCCATGTGGTGCCCATCTATCCTTCAAGGACTCTACCAAGCTAGATGCTAGATACTAATGTTATAATAGTTCTAAATACAAACTCTGATTATTCTTTGGCTTCATAATTCAATATTGAAATATACGATAGGCTCTATTAAAATACCCCCTCCCTATTTTTTTTTTAAAGAACCGAAGATTTATTGTCAGTGAATAAGTGATATTTCATGCGAAGCAGGATGTTTTGGCAATGACGTTTTGGCGCGAAATACATTATGCACGTTCATTGTATTATTTCTTTGAAAAGAATTATGCATATTTATGTTTTGCATGAGTGTTTGTGTTAAGTTCAGTGTTAAGACATATTTTTCACGTACAGAAGAAATACTTTTGTCCGCTATTTTTGGTATTTAAGTTTGTTATGTAATTATTGTTAAATTTCAAATATTACACAACACCAGGCTGCCAGCCATACTTCATACTTACAGTGGTTCCTCACTAAACTTCATTCGAAATTTTATCTTTTCCTCAATTCTACTGGACTTTTTTCATTGTTTATATAGACTGCCACAGGTTTTCAACTAAAAATTGGTTCCTCACTAAACTTATCAAAAACATAGAGATATCCTTCATTCAAAATTTTATCTTTTCCTCAATTCTACTGGACTTTTTTCATTGTTTATATAGACTGCCACAGGTTTTCAACTAAAAATATAATAGAATGAAATGGCAAAAGTTTTTCTAGAAAAATGAAAGAGAGGGGTAGACCTTGGGCCGCTCTCGGAAATTAAGATAAAGGATTATAAATTCGCACCTAGGGATGTCAAGTGTAGTGCTAGAAACAGATTATCATCTTACGTGTGAGATAGGAAAGGGTGGAGGAAAGAGTATATACAAGGAGTGAAATGAAGAGAGGGGGCGAGATAGGTGTCACAGGTAATGACCAGTCCCAAGGAGATGATCGCCAGACGCATGACGCTAACGGCCAGTGCTCGGTGCTGGTCTTGTCTTCATTTGTTTAACTCTACCTGCGTCAATGCGAGATATGTCACCCTACCCTATTTCTCAAAATATATCTTTTCAAAGTATCTTAGTGTCATGAATTTGTTTCTATTTATTGTCGCCCCTAGTGTTTGTTTACATTTGTGGATTCACGTTAGAGTTTGTACTGACCACATTCCGTGTCTTGATCTTTACTATGTGTGGATTTATTGTCGTCATTCAGCGTAATAGAGCTTTAGATGTTAACATGGTTTTTGTTATATGAAAGTATTACACTAATGTCAAATTTAAAAAAATTGTCTTTTGGAAAGAAATAAAAAAATGTCATCCAGTGCGATTAGCAGAATTCACATATAAATTAAGGGGAGGGGATAGCATGTCATTACTATTGAGGAATCTGACTTATTGTAAACCTATATTCATGAAATAAGCAAAACCTTTATATTTATAAAAAAAAAAAAATTTGCTGGACGGTGTTAGAATTCATACTATACCTACAATATTACGGTAGAGTGAAATAAATACGTTATAAACAATACGTGCTTATTAAATTATCGTCAAATTATATCTGGTGCCAAAACGGCGGGGCCAAAATGGCACGTACCGATTTCATGTATATTAAAGATACATAGATGAACTGGATCTAATCTTTATAAAATACAGTGCATTACATGGTTAAATTAAATGCTAAAAACACCTCCATACCAATAAGAATACAGCATAGAAGAAGCTATAATTTTAAAGGCATGTTTGTGTGGATGACAAGACAAACAGAAGCTCATGAGTTTCTAATTCTTGCTTGTTGTTCATGCATTTACGTTTAGGGATAACCTGACTCTGACAGCACATGGAAAAAAGGTTTGTTATAAAATTAGTATCATTTCTTTTTTTTTTTTTTTTTTGTCAGGTTATGTTTTTAGGAGAAATAGAAGAAATTTTAGATGTGATTGAACCTGCCCAATTTCAAAGAATACAGGAGGATTTGTTTTGTCAGATAGCTAAATGTGTATCAAGTCCTCACTTTCAAGTAAGTTTCTTTCAATTCTGCCTGCTGTGGGATAGTGAATGACTCTGACATTATGTCATTGGGTGTCTTAATACATTGTTTGGTCATTGTGTGGTATGTGACAAAAATGAGTTAGTCTTAATTACTACATTCATGTTTATCCTTGATTCCTCGAGAGGTCAAGCAAATGGCCCTTTACACACACTTGAGGCTTAGAATGAGAGATTTGCCATTCACTATTCATCATCCCATTCTGTCCCTGTGTTTCACATCAGCTATGGCTATTTTTAGTAATTGCTCGGTTACCCCTGTTGTAGATTGGCCATAGACTGTGCCACATGTTTTTGTCCTTTGTATTCTCGCAATATAACTCAGCCAACCAAGCAAAGCTGCACCCATGAGAAACATCTTGGTGGAAGGGTCATGGGTTAGAGAGCAATGTATACAGTACTTTGGTAACCCACTGGATATTATGATTCGTATCTATTTCCTATTATGAAGAGTGCCACAATGAGTTCAGTTTACTTAGATCATGATAATAAGCCAACATATTTATTTTGTAAAGAAGGTGTGGCTGTCGAATAAAACAACAACATAAAAAACAGCATAATAAAATAAATATGGTGGCATTCTTGGTTTGAGTCACGAATAAAAGATTGTCAAACTACGCCTAGAGGTTGGAGGATCCATGGGAATATTTACCAAAAAGAAACCACAAAATGAGTCGTTGGTAAATCTACCTACTCTGTTGCCTACATTTTAAGTAGAGAACTGAAGCTATTTTCTGGTGCGTAAAAAAAAATATAATTGTAAATAACCTATTAATTATTAAATCCATAGGTTTCTACCAAAATAGTTTCAGAACAATTTCATTTCATTTTTTCGGTCATGTGGTCACATGTGTTGGAAATTAAAATGACCAGTGGATCGAATTAGGTTGGGCATCACTGGTCTACATGTAGAATATCCTATGATGTCAGATAGATAAAACTTCCTGCAAGTGGGTGTTAGTAATCACAGACTTGCTTTAAATGAATATTTTAGGTAGTTGTTGATAATTTGTAGTTTATAAGCTTCTTATATTTGTATTTAGGATTACCAGTTATCCAGCAAAAGAAGGACATGTCCTCCTATTGCAGGACACATCCTCCATCCAGCAGGCATTGGGATGTGACAAATAAAAATGACCTGAAGTGTGAAAATGTCTTGAACTCTGTTGAATACTGCAGTGGCATATCTAGCCATACTTAGTACTGAGAGAACTTTTGTCTTTCAGGTTTGCAGTGGCATATCTAGCCATACTTAGTTCTGAGAGAACTTTTGTCTTTCAGGTTTTCAGTGGCATATCTAGCCATACTTAGTACTGAAAGAACTTTTGTCTTTCAGGTTTGCAGTGGCATATCTAGCCATACTTAGTACTGAAAGAACTTTTGTCCTTCAGGTTTGCAGTGGCATATCTAGCCATACTTAGTACTGAGAGAACTTTTGTCTTTCAGGTTTGCAGTGGCATATCTAGCCATACTTAGTTCTGATAGAACTTTTGTCTTTCATGTTTTCAGTGGCATATCTAGCCATACTTAGTACTGAGAGAACTTTTGTCTTTCAGGTTTGCAGTGGCATAACTAGCCATACTTAGTACTGAGAGAACGTTTGTCTTTCAGGTTTTCAGTGGCATATCTAGCCATACTTAGTACTAAGAGAACTTTTGTCTTTCAGGTTTTCAGTGGCATATCTAGCCATACTTAGTACTGAGAGAACTTTTGTCTTTCAGGTTTGCAGTGGCATATCTAGCCATACTTAGTACTGAGAGAACTTTTGTCTTTCAGGTTTTCAGTGGCATATCTAGCCATACTTAATACTGAGAGTACTTTTGTCTTTCAGGTTTGCAGTGGCATATCTAGCCATACTTAGTACTGGGAGAACTTTTGTCTTTCAGGTTTGCAGTGGCATATCTAGCCATACTTAGTACTGGGAAAACTTTTGTCTTTCAGGTTTGCAGTGGCATATCTAGCCATACTTAATACTGAGAGTACTTTTGTCTTTCAGGTTTGCAGTGGCATATCTAGCCATACTTAGTACTGAGAGTACTTTTGTCTTTCAGGTTTTCAATGGCATATCTAGCCATACTTAGTACTGGGAGAACTTTTGTCTTTCAGGTTTGCAGTGGCATATCTAGCCATACTTAGTACTGAGAGAACGTTTGTCTTTCAGGTTTGCAGTGGCATATCTAGCCATACTTAGTACTGAGAGAACTTTTGTCTTTGTAAAAAGTTTTTTCGCTTATCACAGTTGCAAAAGAGAGAACTAGAGCTTTCATTGATTTAGTGAGAAGCATTCTTCCCACATTGTACTAACCAAAGAAACTTTGCTTGAAGCTTCACATGAATCATGAACAACAAAATATGTAAAAAACAAAATCACACAACCCACATCCTTTTATAGCCTGCTTGTCACAATTGATTACTGGTATGTTTAAGATTCTGTCGCATCTGTACTCTTTTCATGGGGTTTATAATGAGAGGTTCATAAGGCTTTCCAATGTACATTTCACAACCACACAGCGAACTATAGGAGGTATAAAGAACCACCAGTTTGTCCATAGTTTCCATTATGTATGATTTTGAGTACCGGTATAATAAATTTAGTAAACCCTGCCGTTATGCTATGATTATGAGTACTGGTTTAATAAATTTAGAAACCCTGCACCTATATTTACCGCCGCACAGCTACCATTCGTTTGTAAAAACTTGTATAACCTGCTGTTTTCACACATTTAAACAGGAACATGTTTTTCTCTCTTGATTTTTCAGATGACTAAATGTCAAGTTGGAACCCATCATTACTTGCTACTTACAATGTTGTAATACTTGTTTTTGTTGCTGTCTTTGTTTTTTATTGACACTGTCACCTTTGACCTTTTAATTTAAATACTTTGATTTACTTATCATTGTAGGTAGCTGAACGAGCTCTCTATTTTTGGAACAATGAATACATCATGAATCTGATTGAAGAAAACTCTAATGTTGTGCTCCCTATCATGTTCCCTGCCCTGTATCGCATCTCTAAGGAACACTGGAACCAAACAATAGTTGCCCTTGTCTACAATGTCCTGAAGACTTTCATGGAGATGAACAGCAAGCTGTTTGACGAGCTAACAGCCAATTATAAATCTGAGAGAGCAAAGTAAGATTTTAGAGGAGTGCATGGACTGCACACTCCTTGGGGATCTATAAATAGTTTCATTTGATCAAATGTATTCAGTTGGAAGTAGATCTATCTCCTGAGTTTTATATCATCAAATCCTAAAAACTCAAGAACTAATATATAGTAGTTGTACTCTACTGTAATCTAAGCTGGCAGGACTACTCATGTAATGAGTTGTACTCTAATCTAAGCTTGCAGGACTACTCATGTAATGAGTTGTACTCTACTCTAATCTAAGCTTGCAGGATTACTCATGTAATGAGTTGTACTCTACTCTAATCTAAGCTTGCAGGACTACTCATGTAATGAGTTGTACTCTAATCTAAGCTTGCAGGACTACTCATGTAATGAGTTGTACTTTACTCTAATCTAAGCTTGCAGGACTACTCATGTAATGAGTTGTTCTCTAATCTAAGCTTGCAGGACTACTCATGTAATGAGTTGTACTTTACTCTAATCTAAGCTTGCAGGATTACTCATGTAATGAGTTGTACTCTACTCTAATCTAAGCTTGCAGGACTACTCATGTAATGAGTTGTACTCTAATCTAAGCTTGCAGGACTACTCATGTAATGAGTTGTACTTTACTCTAATCTAAGCTTGCAGGACTACTCATGTAATGAGTTGTTCTCTAATCTAAGCTTGCAGGACTACTCATGTAATGAGTTGTACTTTACTCTAATCTAAGCTTGCAGGACTACTCATGTAATGAGTTGTACTCTACTCTAATCTAAGCTTGCAGGACTACTCATGTAATGAGTTGTACTCTACTCTAATCTAAGCTTGCAGGACTACTCATGTAATGAGTTGTACTTTACTCTAATCTAAGCTTGCAGGACTACTCATGTAATGAGTTGTACTCTAATCTAAGCTTGCAGGACTACTCATGTAATGAGTTGTACTTTAATCTAAGCTTGCAGGACTACTCATGTAATGAGTTGTACTCTAATCTAAGCTTGCAGGACTACTCATGTAATGAGTTGTACTCTAATCTAAGCTTGCAGGACTACTCTTGTAATGAGTAGAACTAACCCTAGCAAAATCTAATCCTAGATGAAGTTTTAGAATTAAATTAATAGTTCACACTTTTGATCCTTTTCTTGTAGTCTTTTAAAGATTCGACTCAAATAATTTACTTTAACTTGGTTTCATTTCTGAATTGTAACAAAATTTAGAATTGTAACTAGATATAATGTTACCTAACTAAACTAGTTTATTTGAATCTCTATGTATTACTATAAAAGTAAAAGTCTGATAAGTATTGAAAGGTATGTTATTTTTTCAATTTTTTGAAGTTATATTTGTAATATTAAAGTTTCATTATAATATGTATAAGTTTCATTATAATATGTATAAGTTTCATTATAATATGTATAAGTTTCATTATAATATGTATACGTTTCATTATAATGTGTACACGTTCTATATCATATGAAATCTTTTGCAGGGAAAAGAAAAGAGAAAAAGACAGAGAAGAACTATGGAAAAAATTGGATCGGTTGGAAATGAATAGCAAGAAAACAAATAAGAAATCTTAACGTCTGTATATTTGTCACAGTGTGAAAGGCTAAGACCTGACTGTTAATACATATTTATTTTATCATCATCATTGATATAAATATATAAATAGTGAATTATACAAGTGAATAATAATTTTCTTCTATTTCCTCTCATTTAATGTTTTTTATACTTTTTTTTTTTTTGTCTTTTGAGATGGATCTAAGCAGGACTGTACCTATTTATAATTCTTCAGATAATCCACAACTGCTTTTGATAGTGGCCCTACCCCAGTTCTCTTTTGCTAAAGAACATTTCAAACAATGAAGTTCTCCTGGCTTGATTGAATGACTGACTGACTGATGAGGCAATAATGAATGTACTGCACTGTTGAAGCAAAGCTTTTGAACTGTGTTAACATGTCAGTGGAAGTCTCTTGAAGATTGTATATAGAGAATACAATGATGCAAATATTTGTGTGATGAAGTCTTATATGTCATGTGCCCTAGAAATAAGTCATCTAAAAAGTAGTAGGTTTTCTCAAGGTCATAATATGCTCATGAGCATAAAACAAAAGTTACTCAATGCTAATGTTGCGGGTATTTTCATGATGTATCAAATATTTCGTCACCTATTTATACCTTTTTTTTTTTAGCCTAAATGTGAATTAGTGAAGAGCTCTTTCTTTCTGACACTTTTCTAGTTGTTCAGTCATTGACTGCAAGTCAGGAGACTGTATGTGTGTGTCTGTGCTGATATGTTATTGTACATAAGTCAACAATTTGTCGGGTGATGTTCTCATTTAGGAGCTACAGACAATTTTTTTAAACTGTTTTTTTTTTTTCCTAATTAGTCCAGGTCAACTTTGTGATATATTAAGTTTGTCTGTCTGACTGATAGCATCACACAGCAGGAATTCTGCCTAGTATTTTGTGTTCATTCAGGTTTGAACAATCATTTGGTGTGCTGCATACACTACTCTGTGTCCTCCCCCCTGCCCCCTATCCAGTGAAGGCGTGTTAGAAAGCTGTGTTTGTGTCTAGGTTTATACATTTTTTTTAATGCTGTTCATCCTATAAATAAATTTTATGTTTCCTGAGAAGTGTGTTCTTTTGTTACTTCTTCAAAGTCCTTTGTCCTGGTCTGCTTGAGTTCTCTCTACTACTTGCTAACTTTGTTAGTCCACAATGTGGGGTGAAGATATAGAGACTTGTATTGGACTTGAGAATCTCTCATGAAGCACTGAAGTTGATATGGTACTTAAACCCTGGCCTAACTGATGGACTTGCTTTTGCTGATGTTGTGTTTGTGAGTGTGTGCCATTGAAACTCTATTGTTATGTTTGAAGACATTGGAATGTTTAATTTTTAATGCAATTGACATTGTTATGCTCTAGTAAATTGCTTATTATATTGTACATGGTAAAGGACATTTCCTTTTTACATGCTTCAAAGATGTGTATATTTTCAAACTGTTTCAGTCTTGTCTATTTGGTTCATCACATTATGGAACAACAAAAGTCAATCTACTTTCTCCATTATATTAATGGAACCAACCAGAACAAGTAGTCAGTGGTGTCTGCACATCTTTCTGTTCTACAGTCTCTACTCATAGTGTCTTAGATGTTGCAGCAAGTTGAAATAGCTGCATTGCTTTGCACTAAGTTTATCGTTTGCAGGTCCAGAGTGTATTGTGTATAGCAGCTCCAACTAACCTTACACCAGTGTGATGTCTACTAAACTATTGACCTGTTTTAGACTCACAGTTAATAAAACAATGGAGTTTTTGTTGTAGATTTCTATTTGGTTGTGTATCACAGCTCTCTAAGTAGATTTGTATTTGTGTATCACAGCTCTCTAAGATACATCAGAGAGAAAGGAAGACTTTCTCTTATTCAATAGTGGGGTTGAGATGACCCAGACAGTTTTGTGATGACAATTTTTTTGCATTGTCTTGACTGGGTTTTTGCTTCTGGTCCAAACCCATAAAAACTTTGTGTTGACTGCTTGAGTTGTTCAGTTTGTATTCAATCTTTTCAATGTAACATTGATTTCATGTCACTTTTAGTTTGCTTTTTTTTTAAACCAGTCAGGACACATTTTACATGTTGTTAGCTATTGGCTAGTGTAGAGGTCAATTCTCTCAGCCTGTATATGTGTGTGTGTGATTGATAGGGTCAGCCCTAGTGAATCAACTTGTTCTAAGATGACCAGCAAGTAGTCCTCTGGTATTCTGGCTACATACATTAACCTGTTTGTTTGGTCAATGTCAAAGCAATTATCAGTTGAAAATTATTTAAGCGAATGCATAATAGCTGCTCTTGTTTTCAATGGAATACAGTGGCTTAGATAGGTTGAGACAAAGAGCTATGTTCTGTTGTTTCATTGAGTAGTCCACTGAATGCCAGTTGTGTATTTTAGTAGTTATGTTTGTTTACTTATGTCTGTTGTGGAATAAATTTAGAAACCTATCTGCCTAGTTGTGATCTCTTTCATAATGGGATGTTGTTCCAATGTCAACTACTAGACAGTCTAGCTGCAACTTCCTAGCATCGCTAGGCTAGAGAGACAGAAGAACAAACTCTTGAGACCTACTGGATGAACAAGTGGTGAAAGGGAATAGACGCCACAGGATAGCATAGAACAATCATTGATCTATCGGAGTATCGACACACACATGCCTATAGACACGAATATTTCTTGTTAGCACATGTGGGGAAAAAAAGATATACTAATTTCTATCCCCCCCCCCCCCCAAATCACCTTGTATAAAAAAAAAAACACTTGACCAACACATGCTTTGACACACCTACTGTTTGGACTAGCAGCTACTCGTACTTGGCTACGTGCACATTAGACATGAACATGAAAGATTGTACAGTTGCTTTTTATTTCTATAGTCTCGACCTATTTAAGACAGACGACGATCTATAAAGGGGACTAATTCAACTTATACCACCACTTCAGTCAAGTACTAATTCTTTCCCTTGTTTGAGATATGCAACAAAATAATTAATTACCAATATTTAAGTACCTGATTAATATTTTTTTTCTTGGGTTGTCAGGTAAAAGAAAAAATGTGCGTGCGAAATTTCAGCTTGACTCGAGTTTGGGTGTGGGAGAAATAACGTGTACAAACCTTTTACCAGACAAGTTGATAAGATTTGTTTAAAAAAAACCTCTTGGCAGAAATAGATGTAATTTTTATTATTTCTGTAAAAGTCAAAGGATAACTTTGTTTCTAGTACCAGTATTCTAGACAAGAAAAGTCAATAAGAATTATACTGGAAAATAATGCCTACGATTTATTTTTTTTTTTTTAAACATTTTACAAGATTACAGACATTTTTGTGTTTTCCCACATATTTAGAGAATGGGTCTTCTCTATTTGTTAAGAAATGATTGTAAAAAGGTGGGCTTCGATATTTTCAGCATGAATTTAAAAGTTACAAACTTTCAACAACCAATATATTATCCCTTCCATACAAACATTTATTTAAAAGATCAATGTAACCAATGCACCAGATCCTGCTTGTATACTTGTGAATAGATCCGGCATTAACATAGGATTTTTTAGTTGTAGACAAAGAGCTGGCAACATTAGGTCTATGTAATAGTTTGCTAACCCTCACTGTGGCTATGTAATAGTTTGCTAACCCTCACTGTGGCTATGTAAACATCCATAATTCAAAACAAGGTGACAAAGACAGTTTGTATGAAAACACAAACTGAAAATCGGCCCTCGAAGTGGTCCACCCAGGCAGGTAAAAAGGTAGGTTTCAATATTATCAATGAAATTTTATCAAAGACAAATGGAGAAAAAAAGGTTAGCATCTTGTGTGCTCCAGCAGACCAAAGGATAAGTGAATGTGAAGTTAGATGTGAACCTGGCCGAATTGATGTCTTATGATGAATATCTAATTGTTATTCCTCAAGAATAAAACATTTCTGTAAAAAAAAATTATATCTTATTCGTTAGATATGCATACAATATAAATAATAATATAGCAGTATGAACAATTACTTATTAATTGTTGTTTTAAATTGTCTGACTTATATGCATATTAAATAGATTTTTTCTCTTTAAAAAAAATAGTAAACATTTTTGTGTAAATATAGTACTTAGTATAACAGAACTTACAAAACTTATCAAAATAAATATATAAAACTAAATTTTGACAAAAAATCTACAACCGTTTGCTTAAATGTGTTGAAAAAATGGTAGACCATTATCTCCCCTAATAAAGAGCCTCAAGTGTTTGTTACTATTAATAGTGAATACTTGTAAATGTGGTGAATTTTTATGAAAAAACTGCTCGCATAAGTGATTTTAAAATTTTGATTTTTCGCTTTTAAAAAAGAAAAGAAAAAAGTAGCCGTTGCATCAGAACTTTGAATGGTCTAAAATATTGTGATGTCGGATTTTCACTATCTTTTCTAGTTTACGAGATCTAAACGGGACGGACAGACAGGCCACACAAAACTAATAGCGTCTTTACCCCTTTCGTTGGCCGCTAAAAATGATTGAAATGAACGAAAGAAAATCCTCAACTCCAGTGAGCTTCACTATACTGAGTCTATTGCACGTAGTCAAATCAAGCTTTGAACCAATCTGGCAGGCCGTTACTTGTAGGAGTCGTACGCTGTTATTATGTCTTTCTCGGGTTTTGTTGCAATACATTGTGGGAATAAGGAAGGAATCCCTCGTGGGTCTACAACAGGAGTGGCTAGGCAGTAACACAAGAAGCAACGTCCCCGCAAAAAAAGATTTTATTAAATGATAGTTGATGAGGACAAAACCTCTCACTCACTTCACTTTGGTGAAGTGTCTTTATATCAGAACTATGTGTCCGATAGAAGCGCACATGCTACAAATAAATATCACTGTTTATGTAATTGATTAACTAGTAGACCGGCAGCGTAGCATACGCCGCTATTTTGCAGGGCCGGCCTTATGCCACTGCAACCTATGCGACAGCAATGGGCCCCGCACTTTTATAGGACCCGCTATAATTCAAGGTGTACAAATTATTAAATTAAACCTTTTTATAACTTAAAACAGATTTCCCGCGCCCTCCTGTCGATTTACCAGGAGCTCCTGGAAATCTCCCGAAATCGCAAAATATACGAAAAAGTCCTTAAAATATACGGAAATATATAGACACAAATTGTCATTTTGGGGTGTCATTCAATATGGAAAACGCTAATCTTACGCACGGCATTATGCATCAGCCGTAATTGTGTAATCTGGTGAAAGAAGCTTCTCGCACCTCAAACTAATGAAGAATTACTTGAGGTCAACAATTCTCAAAGATAGATTGAAACATTTGGTAATTCTTGCTATTGAGGAAACAAAATTATTATGATATATACTGTATGACTTTGCTACACGCAAGGCTCGTAAAGTAATTCTGTAAGTAGTAAAGAATGAATAAAATGCATTGACAAATTTATTTTTTAATACAAACTCTTAAATTTCACTTATTATCAGCTTCCCTACCCAAACTTGGCCCCGCGAAATTCGTTTCGCATAGGGCCCCACAATGGTTAAGTCCGGCTCTGCTATTTAGTGACGGGTGAATATACATAGCAGATTACTTGTTCTCTTTCCAAGACTTCTTGGTCACAATGGTTAAGTCCGGCGCTGCTATTTAGTGTTTGTAAAATGTTTGTTTGTAAAATGTTTTACATGTTTCGGATGTTCCTTCAGAGTTGACGATAGTTTACTTCCTAGTCCAAACCTCCCGCAGGACGAAGGGGGATGGGAGCGGGCAGGGTTTGACAGTCCAGCGCGCAGCCATCCCTCCCTCTTGTTTTTTTCGTGGGATAACTCTATCCGCAGAAATAAGAAAGTGATCTTTCCTTTACTTCTTGCTTCTCGTCCAAACTCTTGAGGGAAGAAGAGAAATATATATATATATAGATAGATTTTAAGAAGCAACAAATAGCGCTGACAAAAAAGCATATGTGAAATTGCGATGCCAAAATAAAACAAGATTACATAGAGAGTTTGTGTTATCACACAAACTCAGAGGCGGCCCCCGTCGGAGCCTATTCGCAAGGAATAGTGAAGACGTCATTTAATTTTGATGGTCAAAAGTAATAATGTTTCAAAGATTCCTTTGCCGTTGTAAAAAAAAAATGTTGTTTTTTTTTATGTTTTACATGATTCGGATGTTCTTCTAAGTAGAAAATAATTAACTTTTCGCTGGATGACGGAGGATGGCAGCGAGCAGTGTATGAGCCCTGCCAGGTCGTGATGTTTGTGTGCTAGACTGTCGTTCGGATTTATCGATGGTCCCTGGTTCATACCCTGCCTGTTCCCATCCCCTGTCGTCCTGCGGGAGGTTTAAACTAGGAAGTAAACTATCTTCAGCTCTGAAGGAACATCCGAAACATGTAAAACAAACAAACAAACAACCCGGGTCCATTGAGATAATCAGTTCAGAACGCTAACCGCACGACCAGGCATTGCTCTTAACTTAATAACAAACTGGTTACAAACTTATAGCCTGACGATTTTAGATAATCTTTCAGCATTGATTTGTAGGGATGTAGATCTATAAAAACTAAACTTCTGATTTAGCACTCATAAGATAATACTAATAATAATAAGGCAAGTCTTCGAGATATATAGGTATATGTATGTATATAAGAGTATATATATGCATTTTGTCTGTCAGTTTGTCTGTCCGTCATGTTTATATCGAAAAAAAAAGAAGACTAAAAGCTATTGAAATCTGGTTAACCTTTAATTTTCCTTCCAAAACATAGAAATAGTTTTAAGTATTTCTTATAGATTGTTCCGGATGTTTATATATATATATATGGCTCCTTTTGTCTCGAAAGGCAATGGATGAGCCCAAAAGAGTCACTGGTTTTGGCTTAATCTTGAGACGGGTAAGAATCTGGTGTGGCTAATGAAGCCAATTCTAGAACGGCAGACTTTGCCACAATTCATACATGTGTATGCCTCTGATTTATGGCTAGCGGACAGGGCAGCTTTCTTTTTTTCCCTCTTGATTAAGGCAGCTTCAATTCTTTTGTTCTCAGCAAGGGTTGTCCCAGCACGCACAGTCTGTCTCCATGCACTCCGGTCTTTGGCTATGTTTTCCCACATATTTTCGCTGATGCCTGTGGCTCATGTCTCGCTTGCAGACATCTCTATATGTTTGTCTTGGGCGGCCCTTGGGTCTGACTCCTTCCACAAGCTCAGCATATAAGATATCTTTCGGGAATCTACCATCTGGCATGCGGGTGACATGTCCGAGCCAGCGTAATCTTCTTTGTGTCAGGAGAGCATACATGCTGTTCATATTGGCCAATCTCAAAACTTCCTGATTGGAGACATGGTCCCTCCAAGAGATGCCCATTATGCGTCTCAGGCAGCGCAAGTGGTAACTATTCAATATGTGCTCTTGGTACATGTATGTTGACCAGCTTTCACTGCCATAAAGGAGAGTGCTCACAACACAGGCGTTGTAGACTAGGATTTTGGTCGCTGTGGTCAATTTACCATTTTCCCAGTCGCGCTTGGAGAGTTTTGCCAATGCTGTGGTAGCTTTTCCTATCCTTTTTGTCAGCTCGATGTCTAAGTCTAGGTTACTGACAATTGTTGAACCCAAGTAGGTAAATTCCTGCACCACTGAAAGGGTGTGGTTCCCAATTTGTATTATAGGTATTTCTGCGACGTCTTGTGCCAGGATTTCGGTCTTGGAGAGACTTATAGTAAGGCTAAACTCTTGACAAGCAGCTGCTAAGGCGTTCGCTAGCTTCTGTAGACCTCCTTGTGAGTTAGATACGAGTGCCGCATCATCGGCAAACAGCAGCTCCCTTATCAAGATACGACGCCTTTTTGTTTTGGCTTTAAGACGTGCCAGGTTAAAGAGCCTTCCATCGGATCTGCTATGGATATATATTCCGTCTTCCAGGGATTTAAAAGCACTGGTTAGTACGACTGAGAAGAAGATGCCAAATAGTGTAGGGGCCAGTACACATCCTTGTTTTTACACCGCTCTTAATGGAGAATGGCCTGGAGGAAGAACTTTCAAACTGAACAGTGCCCTGCATATTTTCGTGAAAATCTGACACTAGGTTTCTTAACTTATTTGGGCAGCCAATTCTCTCAAGTACAGCAAACAGACCGCTTCTGCTAACAAGGTCAAAGGCCTTGGTCAAATCAATAAATGCTATGAAGAGGGGCTGCTTTTGTTCTCTGCTCTTCTCCTGTAGCTGCCGCAGAGAGAAAATCATATCTGTTGTAGATCTACCTGCCCTAAAGCCACACTGCGACTCTGAATAAACACGATCTGCCAAGATCTGTAATCGCTTTAGTAATACTCTAGCAAAAGCCTTTCCGACTATGCTAAGCAGTGAGATGCCTCTGTAATTGTTACAATCAGAGCGGTCGTCTTTATTTTTATAAATTGTAACTATGTTGGAGTCTTTCAATTCCTGGGGGACCATTCCTTGTTCCCAGCACAAGCTTAGCAGTTCATGGAGTGGTTTGATTAGGGCATGTTTTCCAGCCTGAATGACTTCAGCGGGAATGCCATCTCCTCCGGGTGTTTTCCCATGTGTAAGCATGTCAATGGCTATGTTTAGCTCCTTTACTGAGGGCGTTTCGTCTAATTCCGTCAAAACTGGAAGTGATGGAAAGTTGGAAACAGCATTTGGTGAGATGGCGTTTTCAATCTGGTAAAGTTCTGCATAGTGTTCTACCCATCTGTGACAAGTCAAAAACTCGCTGTCAGAGTCACTCAAATTTATCACAGCATTAATTATTATTTTTCATTATTTATTTATTTATTTTAATTATTTCCCCATCCTACCCCCAAATTCTTCCCCTGCACCACCTTTTCCTCTCCAGGCTAGACGTAGTTGACCACATTGGAGATAGCTAGGCCACGTCTTTCGATTTATCTTCCCTTGACCGGGGCAAAGATACACACAGACTCTTTGATCTTATCGGCAGGATGTCTGACAGCCGCAGTGGACACCACCTTGTGTGGAATGCAAGTCAATCCTCCCCCCCCCCCTTTCTCCTACGTCTCTCTTTGATCTAGGAGATTACTCGAGTCAAAGTGCCTCTCAACGTACCAATGTGCGACTCCCATCTCAAGTCTAATTCACCCACGTGTAAGATAATTCTAAGCCTAGGACATTTCCTGTTTCCGCCCACATTTTCCAGGCCTATATAAAGTAGATCCAAATAAAGCCAGACTCTCTTTCATTTCTCATTCTATCGCTGAGCAATCGAGTCTGGACTACTTCATTTATTCTCCCTCTTAGAGGAATACCTGGTGGTAAGCCGAACTTAGTCACAAGTTCCATCTTAATTACTTTTGTGCTATTTCTACTGGATATTATCATGTGTAGTTTATTATTTCATTTGTATTTAATTAGTGCATTGTGTATTTCTCACTGGCGTAAGTAAGAAAACATAAACATGTCCTATGTATGTATTTATGAATTGCATTAATCTATTAATGCTACGTTGCTCAATTGATCGTTGGTGCAACCATGTATATATTTGTACATCTTATTTTATTTCCTTTATCTCGGCTGGCCGCCTTGATAATCTTACTAGCGCACTAACACTGCGTCTAGAAAAGAGATATGAGTTATCTCCCCTGTATTGAATTATCTCCCCTGTAGTCGTTTTACTCTAACGATAGTTGCGCTGCTTGAACGGACACCCTTTCCATTGTTCTCGACCCACGGTCATATGTAAACAAACCTTCTTGGTCGCTGACCACCGCCCAATTCACCCCCCCCCCCCCCTTTTTCTTTCTCTATCCACCTGTGTTGTTTATTTGAGATTATTATTTCCCCTTATATGTACATTTTATATTAGTATTTCCCCTTCTATGTACATTTTTATATTGCTGCTATCTGCCATCTATTTTCCAAATCCCATTTGTCATCATCTCCCCTTTTGTGCTTTAAAGCAATTTTACCAATCTGACGAATGCACCACAGCCGAGGGCATCGATAAGATGCATGAGAGACACGTCCTAACTTGTCTTTATTTATCCGCAGCCTCCCTCAGGTGTCTGCCTATTTATCGGATTACTTACCTGCCTATTTATCTATTGGATTAATCACCTATTTGCTGCTTAGTGTCTACTCGACACTACTCAACTATTTGCTATCGAGAATCACCTATTGCCAAAGTGCTTAGGGCTCTTCAGCACGGCACTTGCCTACGTGGATCTACTCAACTCTACTACTTGGCGCTATCGGCATTGCCCGCCTATTCGACAGCCCACCTGTCATATTATGAGGTGCGACGTCCCTATGGACTCAGGTTTGTGCGAGACGTCATAGCTACGCCAACCCTCTGCAACTCACTGGACATATCCTGTCAACTACGCTGCCCACGGCAGATCAGCTCTGCCCGCAGTAACCTTGTGCCCACGGTAGCCGGCCACCCGCCCTACTGTGCCCACTACAGATATCAGAACTTGGGACTGAGACTCCACAAGAACTATATCACCGGCGTCCCTCTATCCGCTAGAGCGCCACCTCCAGCTGCAGAACCTCAAGCCAGGACACAGCCAGCTGCGACATCAACAGGACAACCAGCTAAGTCAGAGGACAAAGTGACATACTCTCTTATTAAGTGCAAGAGTGATGATTAAATCTAGTATTATTTAGAGATAGATGCAAACCCTCCCCCTTTTTATTCTTATATGTATATTTATGTAAATAAATATTCTTCATTCTTAACTTTTGTATCTATCTTTCATTGCTTGTCTCGTTGCGTGTCTGCTCCCGATTCATATGCTGATAGGTTGGTGTGTGATAGCTTTAAAAAGAATCATCCTCTAGACATTAAACGCGCAAAACACACGTCACATTTCCCCACCTGTCACACCATCGCTCCATTTGCAGCGCACGATCACTGATGATTGAGCCATCTTTTGACTTGAGCTGAGCACACTTGCTGGTGTGAGGTCCAAAGGCTTTTCTCATGCCCTCATATAGTCCTCTTATGTTACCACAGTCGGCACAAGATTGAATATCTTCGCATAGCTCCTGCCAGTATTTGTTAGCACACTGTCTCGCTACTCTTTGGGCATTGTTACGTGCAGCTCTGAGCCTTTTTAAGTTGCTTGGGGTGGGATCCTTCTTGTAGATTAGCATGGCTGCTCTTTTGTTCGTAGTGGCAGTTTCCATTTCTGGTAGGCTAGCTTCAAACCAGTCTTTGCTTTTCTTGGTTTTGTTTCCAAAGACCAGTGATGATGTTTGGTAGATTGTATCACGCATAAACGTCCAGCTTTTTTCTACCTCTGTCACAGAGAAGTTTTTAAAAGCTTCCTCTAATTTGTTCTCAAATTCGGTGCATAGATCAGGATTTTTTGTGCGAGTGGTATTCAGGCGTGATTTTCTTTTTCCCTGTGATGTGTGGATCTTAGTTGGCAGCAGTCTTGTCCGGCAGGACACTAAAGTATGATCAGTATCACAATCCGCGCTTTGGTAGCTACGTGTCAGCAGTATATTTCCAATGTCCTTTTTTCGTGTCAGTATCATATCCAGCTGGTGCCAGTGCCCAGACCTTGGGTGCCTCCATGAGACACAGTGCTGTGGTTTTGTTCTGAAATATGTGTTGGTAATGCAGAGTTTATGGTATGTGCAGAATTCAAGCAGTCTTTGTCCGTTCTCATTCATCTTTCCGATTCCAAAAAGCCCAAGGCAGTCTGGCCAGGTAGTGTGATCTGATCCTACTCTGGCATTGAAGTCGCCTAGAAGAATTTTGAGTTTAAAACCCCCTACCAGGGGTTTTGAGTTAGAAACCCCCTACCATGGGGCCTTGAGTTTGAAACCCCTATTAGGGGGATTTGCATTTAAATCCCCTCTTCTATAAAACAAAACAAAAAATGCAAACGACAATCCCAAAATTCCAAGAGCACATCTAAGGAAGATTTTGATTTTAAACCCCTCTCCAAAATTTACGATAAACCCCTCTTCAATATAAAAAAGCAAATTACAAACTAAAAATTGTATGAGCGTAGCCAAAGGGATTTTGAGTTTAAACCCCTCTTCAGCTGGGTTTGAAGCTAAAAATACCTCTTCAATATAAAAAAAAAGCAAATTACGCACTCAAAATGCTATGAGCCTAGCCAAAGGTTTTTTTAGTTTAAACCCCCCGCCAGCGGGGTTTGAAGCTAAAAATACCTCTTCAATATAAAAAAAAAAAAATTAAAATTTCGCAATCAAAATGCTATGAGCGTAGCCAAGACTATTGGAAGTTTTTTGAGTTTAAATTTCCCTTCAGAAAGTTGCATGATTAAAAATACCACTTCAATATAAAAAAAAAAAAAAAAGCAAATTACACACTACAATTATTTGTGCGTAGCCAAGCCAATAAGCAGGGGTTTGGAGTTTCAACCCCTCTCCTAGAGATGCCTTTTTTTAAAGTTTAAAACCCCTCAAGATAGTTTTGAGTTTAAAATCCCCTTACAGAGCGTTTTAAGGTTGAAAGCCTCTCTCTTAAATATTATTTCTATAGCAAACTACAGTCACCAAATTCTATGACCGTAGCTAAATGGGGTTTTGAATTAAAAAAAAAACAACTCCAGGTATATTTTAGTTTAAAACCTCCCAACAGATGATTTTGACGATAAAACTTCCCTTTTCGATATAACATCTAAAGCAAAATTGTCACCTAATTCCTAGATCGTAGTAAAGTTAAACAAGTCTACCAGTGGCTGGGCTCCATTATTAAATGTGGCTCTACAAAGATAGCTAAGACGGATTTTAGGAGTCAGTTATAGAGATCGGGTCTAAATCAAGGAAATCCTATGCCGAAATGGGAGTCGACCCCTTAAAAAGGTTGTGACAGAGCGTCGCATGAGGTTTGCGGTGCGGAACATGTTCTCCGACAAAAAAAATTAGTCCGCAAATGCGCCAAACGGCGAGTGAGGGTCTAAGTCAGTAAGGATAGCACATTATGTTTTTGAGATAAAAAAAATGTTAATAGCAAAATAAAGCACTGTATTAGGTACCTCAGAATATGCATTTAGTTGGCTTTCAATACCAGAAATAGTGCCTGGAGCCCTGCTCTGGGGGAGCTCTCAGCACTCCCCCAGACCGTGACCTCCGTGACCCCTTGCTTTCAAGGGCGAGGAGTCTATCATTTTTTCACTAACTCCAGGAAGAACCTATTCTAGGGCACAATAAACGTCTTCAAAAAGAATGAAGCGTCAGAATGTAATAGAGATGAATTATGTACACACACATTTTCATCCATACAAACATAAATATAATTATTTTTTTCGGGGGCGGGGGGTGGGGAATACCCTCCACCCCCCCCCCCCCCGAAAAAAATCCTGGCTACGCCCATGTATATATAGGCCTATCATATATATATATATATATATATATATATATATATATATAGAGAGAGAGAGAGAGAGAGAAAGAAAGAGAGAGAATCACAGATAAATCAAATACCGTTAATTCAATTTTTTGGATGATCTAGTATAAAAAAATTATATCTACCACAGCCTTATGGAGAGATTTTCATACCATATTTTGGTGTTTGGAAGTTTTTTTCCTTAAAAATTCGGAACATAATATTAAGATAAAATTAGATTTAAGCAAGAAAATTAATTGTTGTTTAAGATAGAAGTGCGATTTAAAATAAATAGAGTTAAAATGTTTTTCATAAAAATCCGGAACAACCAATTTTTGTAAATGAGAAGAAGATTATTTGTTTTATTTGTTAGAAGAGGGATTTCAAACAGTTATTTGGCGTTAGTGGATTTTTCTAATAAAATTCGGAACAATTTTGGCGACGATTTGTAAGATTATTAATGTTATGTAGGTTGATTTCTTTTTCAAAACTAAATCCGGAACATTCTTTACCGATTAAAAAACTTTTTCTATGTTTCAACAAGAAAATTAAATGTAAAAAAAAGTCTAACAAACCTAATATCGGTTTTTCCCTTATGGGGGCCACTAAAAGTAATTTTCAATAATCTTTTCTAGTTAATTACTATCTTATTTTAAAATCTTGACAACCTATTGTCGATACTTTTGAAAAAAAAGTCATTTGACATACATTTGTTTTAAGTTGAAATTACGGAACGATTTGATATCGATAATTAAACTATAGTGACGTATTGTCAAAGAATATAAGTGTAATGTAAGTCAATGATGCGATTTCAAACAATCATTTCACATAATTTATTTTTTATATAACAATTTCAGGAACAACTTTATAGTTAATGAAATATAAGCTCGTATGGAGATTTTCATTTAGCATTTATATTCTATTTACATAAAAAACCGGAACAACATATGATTGATCAAGTGTTTTGCAACTTTTAAGCATGGAAATTAAATATAATATAAATTAGAAGAGCAAACAGACATTCGTTGACATTGACTTGTTTTCACGAAACCATCCGGAACAATCTATTATAGATAGTTAAAACTGTAGAGATGTTTATAAAGGAACTTTAAAGGTTAAATCAGATATTCAATTGCTTTTAGTATTGTTTTTTTTTATCTAAATGTGTCGACAGACCGATCAACAGACAAAATGCATAAAAATAAGAGGCTTTTGTCCTGATGGGGCACTAAACAAAAAATAAATAAAATCTGCTTATTTAGAAATATTTAAGGAATTAGTTTAGCGTATTGCCATGTTGCGACGTTACGCTACTGCACGAGAGTCGCTGCATAAAAAGTCCATTTTAAAAAATGTGCGTGACATTTACATACAAAGTGCATTATTAGCCTTTATAAACAAATATAAATGTTTTCTTTTAATTTTAGCAGCTAGTTGACCAGAAAAAAAAACACCTTTAACTATTATTTGTATTTGTTATAAACATTTCTTGTATATTTTATAAATATATTTGACTTAGTGATACTGAAAATACACAAAAATTGTCCATCTTTGTTAGCATATTGTAACATTGCCTCATTTACAGTTACGTAATTGTTTTAGAATTGGTGTATTTTTATGAAAAAATCGCTTGCATAATTAATTTTATAAATTAAACGGTTTGCACCTAAACTTTTCAAGCCTCATCGAATGATGAAATAATATTTTTCATATCTCTTCTAGTTTTCGAGATCTGAGTGGGACAGACGGACATTTTGCACAAACCTAATGTGAGCTTGCGCTCCCAGAGCTAGTTTTATATGCAATTTTAGCTATTTTTTAAAATGTATTTTTGTTGTATAGGTTAGAGCTATTTTTATATATTTTATTTTTATAGGTTAGTGTCAGATTTTATAATTGTACTTCCGCATATTTAGATAGGTTAGTGCGGGATAGTATAAAAGTGATGTAATACATGCTGTCTTAAAACAGTTGAGTGTACATTTGACCAGTACCATATCTGTCTGTGTGACAGCTGAAGATCTTTGTGGTCTGTCGTCTAATTATATTTTTATTCCTGTACCTGGGACGGCCTGTAAGTTTGCTATTATTACTGCTTTTAGCTGCTGAATATTACTGCTGTTAGCTGCTGCAATTACTCTGCTGAAGTAGCTGCTGCTTGTAACTGCTGTTATAGATCTATTCTAATTCTAGGGAATCTAGTGTTATTTTGTTTCTTCTATTGATAGATCTAGTTTTAAAGTTTTGTTATTGTTTCTGTAGATCTATCTTGATCTATTCTAATTCTAGGGAATCTAGTGTTATTTTGTTTCTGTAGTGACTAGTGTAGTGTTACCTTAGTGGCTTAGTTATAGTCTGTTTCTTGCTTTAGCTAGTTAGTAATTAGTTTAGTCTAGTTAGTAAGGTACTAAGAGTAAGGTGTTCTTGTTTTAGTGTTAGAATTATGGGTTGGTTATAGTAGTAGAATATTGTAGGTCTACACTAGTTTATTGTAGATCTAGGTCTAGTGTAGTAGTTTTAGTGATTTAGTTAGATAGTTGTTTTGATCAGTTTGTGTTAGATAGTTGGTTTGGTTAGTTTGTTAGTGTTTGTAGTGGTGTAGATTTAGAGGGTTTTAGTTAGTTGATGGGTTCAGTAGTAGTGATTAGTCAAGTTAGTGTATATATTATATTTTATTATTGATTTATTTTTGTATGTAAATAAAGTTTCTTTTTGTTTTATTTATCGTAAACTAAAGTTTGTTATCAGGGGCGGACTGGCTATATGGGCAAACGGGCAAATGCCCGGTGGGCCGGTACCAAATGGGCCGGTCTGGTAGCGACCAAAGAAAAAAAATCAATGCAGACACTTTAAAAAGTGACAGCAACAAGACACAAAGGCCCAAGCACGTTTTCGTTTTTTTTTTTTTTTTAATTATTATTACAATTAATTTTGTTTAAAATTCAACAAGAATAAAATTTTAAGAATTACACTATACACTGTACGTGTTATCATTTGTAAAACGTTAGACCATACTTTCTGCTATGCACGAGCGGCATGGCCTTCAACACTACTTTGATGTCTTCAAGACTGTGTTTGGCCTGATCATTTTGCTGGTCGGCATGGGCCTTTGATGGCACTCCTATTTTTGTTTTGCTCCTTCCCTCACCCGTTTTTTTTTATGGTTCCATGAAAGTTAACGAAAAAGAGGGATGGGAGAGGTTAAGTTAGAAAACATTGATATACGGCAAAAATGGGAGACAATTAGCTTTTTAACAAAACACATGCACACAGCCGCGAAATTGCAAACCACACAACTTATTTATAGCTCAATATGGGTATGAAGATATACTTTCTGCGATTTGAAAATAAAAAGTAAGTTTCTTGTTGTTTATTTGTAATAACATAGATTTAAACATACTACACTTAAGGCTTACAAAAAAAATATTATTTAATTAAAACATAAATCTAGATCTAAATCAATTTTATACCGTTGTGATTAACGGCAAACTTATGCTTAGTATGAAGTCATTGATGAAAATTATTACAATAATTACAATAATTTATATAGATCTAGCGCTGTCACATCCGATATTTAATGAAAGGAGATTTAGAATCATTTATATTTTAAATAATATATTCATATACAAATCTCGTTTTTTGAGAATGTACTAGGAGGAAGCAAGAGCTTTTCACATTTAGAAGTAACTCTCTAACCGTTCTGCTTTCTCTTATCTTTTAAATGAATATATATATATATATATATATATATATATATATATATATATATATATATATATATATATAGTTCGTCCATCGTAGTTCGATTATGACCACTTTGTCATCCAGGGAGATGAGGGCTTTGCACTGGGGTTTTATGTCTCCTCGTGTGGCTGGTGAGACCTATGTGAGCCCGGAATGTTCGGCCGCACACTAGGCAGGATTTTCAAGCTGGATCTAGTGTCATTGGCCTTGCTTTTCTTCTCTGGCGTTTTTTCTTCTGCCAGATTTGTTCTCTTTTCCTCAGCAACCTGTGCGCCGGTTTTCACAGCGCGACGTCATGATGCTCTGTCATGTGCCTCTGTCTCCCAGGTGGATGGGTCTATGCTGAACGCCTTCAGAGAAGATTTGAGGGTGTCCCTGAAGCGTTTTCTTTGACCACCTTAAGAGCGCTTCCCTTCGCTTAAATGGCCATACAAGAGTCGTTTAGGGATGCGGTGGTCTTCCATTCTGCATACGTGTCCTGCCAATCGCAGCTGGGACTGCATCAGGGAGTGTGGATGCTTTGCAGACCCGCCCTTTGAAGAACTTCAGTATCTGGTATTTTGTCTTGCCATTTGACATTCAGTATTTTTCACAGACATGTCATGTGGAAGTGATTCAGTTTCTTTGCATGTTAACTGTACACTATCCATGTTTCTGAGGCATAGAGCAATGTAGAGGAGGATGACGGCTCGATATACCCCTAGCTTTGTATTTGTGGTGATACCACTTTAAAGGAATGGTTTCTCATGCAGGAAAACCAATGATTTAGCATATTTTAAGTCACAGATCGACATGCATGACTAGATTGACACGTGAAATGCGTAGGACCTAATTATTTTACTATTTTGAAGAAACGTCTGTAATCTATAAGTAATACCAAAAAGTTTGAAACTCATTACGGTTGCTATTGTAGAGTTTATAGTTTCAGACTACATACATGTAGATCTATAAATAGAATACATATACGAAAGCATACATCCAGTTTTCGATGCGTTATCAAACTTTATATATTTTGAATAGAATATATTTTGAATAGAATAAGGCTAACACCTATGATAAAACACATGGGCTAAGCCGAGAGGGGAAGAATTCAAACCATCACTGGCCTCAGATCTCATTGTCTAAAAGGGAAACTTTACTTACTTCCCCAGTGCAACCAACGTAAGCAAACTACAGTCACCAAATTTCATGAGCGTAGCCATAAGTGGTTTTGTGCGCCCCCCCCCCCCATTCCAATACAAAAGTAAAGGATTTTACCATTTTCTACCAGTCGCTGGACTCCAGTGAATAAAAGATTTAGTTTTTTATTTTTTTTAGCGGAAGAGTAACAGGCTAATTGCACTGCTTTATGAAATCAATGTCAACAAGGTTACCAGAGTATTTCATGTTTGTGAGCAGGTCAGGCAGGCGCGAGTGTGAGGGCCTATTTTTACTGCCGCTCAACATTAAATTCATTTATAACAGTAGGCAGGTGGTAGCTCTACTGGGTGGGCCCAATCTGTGCACTTCGGTCTGCGACCAAGGGGCTAGAGTCGCCTAAGCAACCAGACAGCATAATTAAACTAAACTAAACTAATCTAGCTAACTAAAAGAACAAACTAAACTAAATTTATAAAACAAAATATAAATACACTTTATTCACAACAAACTTACAAAGCAATAAAAATATAGATGAATACAAAAAAAGATAAACTTTACAGAATCAACTAAATAAACTTAGAAATAAGCAACTAATCAACCTGGCTATACTCACTAATCATTATATAGCCTTGGGAATGTTAATGTGATTTGATGTTGGTAATGAAACATCTATCTCAGGAATGGGTGTTGATGATGTTTCTTCTTCTTCTTCTTGTTCAGGGATAGGTGCTAAACTTGGAAAAAATTCAACTTCCGCTTTGATGTCTTCATTATCTGTTTCATGGTAATGTTCCAACATATGAACATGTGAGCGTGCGACCCCAGGTCTATTTGTTATCTATTTTTATCTGTATTTCGATCTGTTTACTTTATATAGGCCAGGCTAGAATAATTTAATTTAGTGTCTTTTCTTCTTGCATAGGTCAGTGCTGTGTGTTTGTAGTTTCCGCTATTTATAACTTCTGCTAGTTTTAGTCTTTTTCTGTTATTTGTGTTTTACTCGTAGAGGAAAAGTAGTTTTAAAAATAGTTAACCAGCCTTAGAGTTGTTGGCACTGTTTCCATTTCTTTGTCCCTGATTAGTTCTACGTATTTTTGTCTTTAGCGCTTAGGTTAGGTTAGTAGTTATTTTCTAATTTCAGTCTAAGTGCAAGTCTAGAAGCTGTATAGGGTCCCTGTACGAGTTTAGAACATAAATATCTTTCTTCTTCCTTTTTGTATTTTTGTAAGATTTAATTTTTAAGATTCTCTTTTTTATGCTGTTTAATTTGGTATATAATGTTGTGTAGTCCGTGTCTTTAGTAATTTTCTAGATTTTATTATAGCGTACGGCTAGGTACAAATTAGGGAAATCAGTAGTCCAGTTTAGGTAATTAGCGTGACGTCATGCTCTCCGATATGTTCGTGCTGACCAGTTATAGCTAGCTCCGGAACCACGTTGAGCCCTCTTTTGTCTTGACCAGTGGTCAGTGCTGACAGTAGTGCCTGTGTAAAGTTAATTGTGTGTAGTGTAATTTCAGCTGGGATCGCCTGCTATAATTCCTGTCGTTACATCTACTGTAACTGTCGTTACATCTACTGTAACTGTCGTTACATATATATATATATATATATATATAGTGGAGGGGGTTTAACCCCCCCCCAACCGAAAATATATGACATGCCATTTGTGGGCCGGTTTATATGGTAATGCCCGGGCCGATTTTGATACCCAGTCCGCCCCTGTTTGTTATCTTGTTTTCACTTAGTATAGTTAGTTGTCTGGTTACTTAGGTGACTCTAGCCCCTTGGTCACCATACCGAGGTGCACAGATTGAGCCCAATAGCGCAAACATCTGCCTACTGTTGGTCAATTTTAATGTTGAGCAGTAAGAATAGGTCCTCTCCCACTCGCGCCTGCCTGACCTGCTCACATTATGAATGTCACTGCTCTATTTTGTGTCTGTTCCAGTTTCTTAATGTTTTCTTGAGTTGAGGGGTCACAAACGGAGGATGCATATTCTATTATTGGCCTAACCAAGGTTAAATAACATTGTAGTTTTATGTCCATTGAAAACGAAGTTGCAAAGATATTGAGTTTAAAGTTATTTATACTTTTTCATATTTGAAATTTTGTAAAGGAAACTTTAAGTTTGTATTTTCTTAAGTTATTGTAGACTTTTAAATGTTAAGATGAAAAAAAAATTCTTTTCAAGTTTTTGTATCGATCAATATACTTTTCGTAAAGTTGCTTTTTTTTCATTAATCGTCCTCAGGAAACTAGCCACTAATTCCACTATAATGTTAGAAAGTTTCCACTAAGAGTAATATAAGCTGTTTAATGTTTACTAAGGGCAGCATATTCAGTTGATGTTTAATTTGTTTCTAATTTTAAAATCTTAAATGTTAATCTATGTAATAACTAATGATAACATGTCAGAGACAACACATTTTGAAAATAGACTCGACACTCATTTGAACTTTGTCTAATCAACGAACTGTATTAAAGCGCAAAAGAGCAATTAATAGTACTTTGAAACACTGTAAAAAAAACAACAACAACTCAACTAATCCTAATAGCATTGAAAAGATCAATATAGATCTATTGTCATTTCGTTACATTCTAAAGTGGTCAAATAAAGAGAATAAATGATTACAATGAATCAAACCAAATTGATATTTCTGTATAAGCTAATTAGAGAACAAAAGATCAAGAGAAATGTAGGAACGGGGACAGGGCGACTCACTGCCCGCCCCTCCTTTCACGTGCTGTAAGGGAGTCATCTCAGCAGGGCTCCTTACTAATGGGCTTTCTGATACCATACAAGGTTCGCAAACTGATGTCACTTAAGCTTCACCATCTTTCAAATCACAGCACAAGAATTTATTTATTTATTTATTATTTTTTGAAAATAAGCGTAGCCATTGTGACTTTCTGACAGTGGTTTGATGAGGAGCCACGGAGACGAGTGCGAGGCTTATCTCGTGACTTCCTAACATGGTCAATGACAGAGAGTTTCTAACAGGCTGGTAGCTGCCAGCTTTCTTTACTTGTATCTAAATATCGTTCTATGAACTTGTCTGTATCTATGTATATCATGGGCGTAGCCAGGGGGGGGGGTTTGGGGTTCAACCCCCCCCCCCCCGAAATGAAATCCCCCCCCTGGGGGGGGGGGGCGGAATTCATGAACTGATTTTTTGCTTTCATTTTGTTTATTTTAGGTGAGATTTTAATACTAAATCATCACTTACCACAGCACAGCCAAAGGGGTTTTGAGTTAAAAACCCTCTACCAGAGGGTTTTGAGTAAAAAAAAAAAAAACTATCAGAGGGTTTTGAGATAAAAAAAATCCCTCTACCAGTGGGTTTTGAGTTTCAAACCCCTACCAGGGGTTTTGAGTTTAAAACCCCCTACCAGAGGGTTTTGAGTAAAAAAAAAACCTATCAGGGGGTTTTGAGATAAAAAAAATCCCTCTACCAGTGGGTTTTGAGTTTAAAACCCCCTACCAAGGGTTTTAAGTTTAAAACTCCCTACCAGGGGTTTTGAGTTTAAAACCCCCTACAGGAGTTTTGAGTTTAAAACCCCCTACCAGGGGTTTTGCAGTTAAATCCCCCTCAACAAAACTAAAAAAAATGCAAACGACAATCCCCAAATTTCAAGAAAACAGCTAAGGAAGATTTTGACTTTAAAACCGCCTCCAAAAATTACGATAAACCCCCTCTCAATAATAAAAAAAGCAAATTACACACTCAAAATTCTAATGAGCGTAGCCAAAGGGGTTTTGAGTTTAAAACCCCCTGCTAGCGTGGTTTGAGGCTGAAAAATATTATTATTATTCAATATAAAAAAAAACAAAAAAAGCAAATTACGCACTCAAAATGCTATGAGCGTAGCCAAAGGGGGGGGGGGGGGGGAGTTGAGTTTAAATCATTAGAGGGTTTTGATGCTAAAAAATACCTCTTCAATATAAAAGAAGCAAATTACACACTAAAATTCTTTGAGCGTAGCTAAGCTAATGAGGGGTTTTGAGTTTAAATCCCCCTAACTTGTCTGTATCTATGTATGTAACTTGTCTGTATCTATGTATGTAACTTGTCTGTATCTATGTATGTAACTTGTCTGTATCTATGTATGTAACTTGTCTGTATCTATGTATGTAACTTGTCTGTATCTATGTATATAACTTGTCTTTATCTATGTATCTATGTATGTAACTTGTCTGTATCTATGTATGAAACTTGTCTGTATCTATGTATATATGTAACTTGTCTGTATCTATGTATATATGTATATAACTTGTCTGTATCTATGTATATATTGTGTAACTTGTCAAACTGCGGACATCATGAGTGTTGCCGGGGAAGGGATTGTTTAAAGTTCACTCCCCCCATCCTACGAAATGGAATTTCGGAACTATTGTTTTCCTTTATTTTTTTTTCATTGGAGAGAGATTTTAATGTTAAACCTTCCCCTGCCCTATTGTAGCGTTACCAAAGTGAGTTTGAGGTTAAAATAAACCCTCTTCAATCAATAAAAACAAAAGCAAACTACAGTCACCAAATTCCATGACCATAGCCAAGGGGGTTTGAGTTTCACCTCCCCCCTTCCCCTCCAGGCGGTTTTGAGATTAAAACACCCTCTTCAATAAAAAAAAAAATAAAGCAACACAAAAAGAAAACTATAGTCACCAAATTCCATAAGCGTAGCCAAGAGTCTGAAACACCTTACAAAGGGTTTGGAGTTAAACCCACTTCGGAGGATTTTGGGTTTAACCCCCCCCCCCCTACAGAGGGTTTTGAGTTTAAAACTCCTCAATGGAAGTTTTAGTTAAAAAACCCTCCGGGAGGGTTGAGGTTAAAACCCTAGTGCAGGAGGTTTTGATTTTAAAACCACATCTTCAATAAAAAAATAACAACAATCAAACTAAAACACACTCGTCATCAAATTCCAAGGGGGTTTTGACATCAACACCAGGCTAGCCAAGGCAATGGGCACCATGTCACGGTTGCAGAAAAGAGTGTGAGACTATAGGGCCTACCTTGCTGACTACCAATATATGGCTCCTTCTGTCTCGGAAGACAATGGATGTGCCCATATGAGTTGCAGGTTTTGGTTTCGTCTTGAGACGGGGCAGAATCTGAAGTGGCTGAACAAGCCAATTCTGGAGCGGGAGATTCTGCCAAAGTGTGTGCATGTATATGCATCTGTTTTAGGGCTAGCTGACAAGGCAGCTTCTTTTCTTTTGCTCCTAACGAAGTTCGTACCAGCACGCACAGTCTGTCTCCATGCTGCCCGGTCTTGGGCTATCTCCTCGCACTTACTTTCGTTGATGCCCGTGGTTCTCATGTCTCGCTTGCAGACAAGTGTGTAGATTAATCTTGGCTCCCTCCACAAGCTCAGTTGCTTTAGTTTGATATTGAAGAGGGGAAACCTCAAAATTGTATGGGGGGGGGGGGGAGTTAAACCCCAAACCCTCTGGAAGTGTTTTTTTTTTAACGTAAATCTTTAGGGAGGGAGGTTTTAAACTCAAAACCCTTTTTGGCTACGTTCATAGAATCTGGTGACTGTTGTTTGCTTGAGTCTTATTATTGAAGAGGGGGGGGGGGGGTTAACATTAAGAGAAAAAAAAACTGGAGGGAGTTCAACTAAAAATTCCCTGGTCACAAAATTTCAGGGGTGGGGTTGGGGGGGGGGCGGGTTCAATTAAATTTTGAATATTAACCCAGTGAAATGACATTATTAATGTTTTAAAAGTGAAGATATTGTAAATAAAGACTTCGTAACTTTACTAATAAGGGTCTTTTTAAATGTATACACTTTGTTTGTGTGTGTGTGTGTGAGGCTTCTGCAAAAATATCGATTAAAAACTTTTTGAAGAAATTTCAAAACGTGTCTGCTGACGTGATTCTTTTTGAATGGTCCGAATTCTAGTCAGAATGATCCAAATTTTCTCAAGTGTTTAACATCGTTATGTTGACTAAGTTTTGTGACAGAAACTAAAAAGGTTGGCGGCAAGGCTTCTTACTGAACACGAAGATGATGTTCAGACGTGCGCTACATGTACAAGTCCAACACGCCTGAGACTTCATTGGTGCAACCTTTTTGTTTTTAAACTAGTATCAATAGTGTGTGCTCAGAGTCCAAGAAAATTCTTTAAAAAAATAAAGACTTAACATTTAGCGGGTGGGGGGTGCCCGGTGCCAACGATTAAAGTTTGAGAAACACTGCTCGTTTGCCTCGAATGTCTCTCACACTTCAGATACGTCCCGTTCATCTCTTCTTAATTGAATTTTATTGGACCTGCTCTCTTTTTACTAGTAGAGATTGTACAAGACTTAAGAAAAATGAGTTTCTGATTCTCAGAAATGCTTAAAAATGCTTGGCGTCCCTGACCACGCTGTAGGATCTTTAAACGATCACCGAGACAAATAGATGACTAAGGTAGCGGCAAAGTACATTTTCTCTTTTAGGTGGCAGTTTCTAAGTTTAAATAACACAGCGTAATGTTATACCGTTTCCCGTCTATAAGTCTAACAAAAAGAAACATATTTAGGTGATTTTAATAAATATACATTGTAAAATATGCAAAACTATTTTTAAAATGTCATAAACAATGTGATTTTAAAATAGAATTGCCACTCATTTTACATTTGTGACAAAAAAAAGTAAGTAATCAGCTGACTGTATTAGTTCAACCATGGAACTATACTAACAAAAAGAATTAACGAAAGTTTCTATTGAGAAAAGTTTGGATAAAGTTTATGGCGGGGTTGACGTCACTGCTGCTAAGTATGCATCGTGTTCTGTTTTAAACCCCAAACCTAAGTTGACTGGAATGTTGATTTTTTAAAGAGTGTTGTTAATGAAACTAAACATTTAAGTACTATTTAGAGGACTAGGACATACACAAGTCAATATAAAGTGCAAACTTTTTTTTCCTTTGAGTAGCTGACACGTGATGCACCTTGTGACGTGTTGGTTTGTGATGTGGTCTGTTCCAATTGACTCGTGGATTAAAAGAACAAATCAAATGATTTCATCTAGAATTTCAAGAACATAACATAGTAGGCCCGCATCCCATGAGCACCAAACTCAAGTTTGTTTTCAATATTTTATTTCAAATTGAGATCCACTACAGACTGTCTAGTCAATACAAAATAAATGAGTATGGCTAATGTTGACCTAATATTCAGGTCATCAGATTGAAATCACAACATCAGCAAGACAAGGGCAGGAAGCTAGACATTCATGAACCTCTCTTCACATTGAGCTAGTCCAGACACTAAAGCAAAGCCTTGCAACCAGCCTTACAATGGATCCATCACAGTCAGCTGAAAGAGAAGTACAAAAGAAATACACATAGGACCTGAGGGGAACATTTAGAAGTTTCTCAAGACATTGACCATTGTTTCTTATTACCATTGCTTGAATGAACAGACATTCTATAAGTTATTGTGTGGAAGCAATATGGTCATTTACATACACATTGTAACATCAAGTCTTCAAAAGTCTGGACAGAATATCACATACTTTTGTTCTAGCACAGCAGTTTGGTACAAAACGAATATCACATACTTTTTTGTCCTCTAGTTCATTGGGTACACACCACTTCAACTAGTTGTGTTGGAATGATAAGACTCTATAAAGTGTTCCATTCAGATACTAAGTATCTGTTTTTGTACACATTATTGGAGTTTAGAGGAGAGAGCTACAATACAGTTGGATACAATCTGAATGTAAATATTGTCCACCTGACCAAATCAGAATTGAAACTAACAAATGGAAAAAAAAAATTTTTTTGTTACATTTGATTCATAGTAGCATCTGGACAAATGTACACTAGTTCATTGACTAAATCAAAAGATTACACTTGCTTGTAATTAAATTGCTCAGTGAGAGAAGAATACATGCACACATACATTTAAAAAAATAATTAATTCCAATGATTGCATTCAATGACTAGAAAATAGCAGTCAGGAAATACTTTGCAAATGTAAATACATCACTTATAAGACCAGCAGACATAGCAGTCCAGTTTTTTTTTTTTTTGTTGCTGACAGTTTTGTGTAATAACTGTAGAGTAAATGTACCATTATGGTAAATGTAACTGTAGAGTAAATGTACCTTTATGGTAAATGTTAACTGTAGAGTAATGTACCTTTATGGTAAATGTTAACTGTAGAGTAAATGTACCTTTATGGTAAATGTAACTGTAGAGTAAATGTAACTGTAGAGTAAATGTACCTTTATGGTAAATGTAATTGTAGAGTAAATGTACCTTTATGGTAAATGTAACTGTAGAGTAAATGTACCTTTATGGTAAATGTAAGTGTAGAGTAAATGTACCTTTATGGTAAATGTTAACTGTAGAGTAAATGTACCTTTATGGTAAATGTAAGTGTAGAGTAAATGTACCTTTATGGTAAATGTTAACTGTAGAGTAAATGTACCTTTATGGTAAATGTAACTGTAGAGTAAATGTACCTTTATGGTAAATGTAACTGTAGAGTAAATGTACCTTTATGGTAAATGTTAACTGTAGAGTAAATGTACCTTTATGGTAAATGTAACTGTAGAGTAAATGTACCTTTATGGTAAATGTAACTGTAGAGTAAATGTACCTTTATGGTAAATGTTAACTGTGGGGTAAATGTACCTGTACGGTAATTAATGCTAGAAAATCAGTGCAACTCATTTGAATGTTTTATGAAAAACAAATTACTGCCACTAGATTTGTACCTGTATACTAGTCTGCTAGCAATGACTGTCTTGGCATACTGTCTGCAATGTACACTAGTCTGCTAGCAATGACTGTCTTGGCCTATTGTCTGTCATGTACACTAGTCTGCTAGCAATGACTTTCTTAGCCTATTGTCTGTCATTTACACTAGTCTGCTAGCAATGACTGTCTTGGCCTATTGTCTGTCATGTACACTAGTCTGCTAGCAATGACTTTCTTAGCCTATTGTCTGTCATGTACACTAGTCTGCTAGCAATGACTTTCTTAGCCTATTGTCTGTCATGTACACTAGTCTGCTAGCAATGACTGTCTTGGCATATTGTCTGTCATGTACACTAGTCTGCTAGCAATGACTTTCTTAGCCTATTGTCTGCCATGTACACTAGTCTGCTAGCATTGCTTGTATTAATCTATTGTCTGCCATGTACACTAGTCTGCTAGCATTGCCTGTATTATTGTCTATTGTCTGCCATGTACAAATGTCTGGAGATGTCATTGTTGTTAAAATGTTCTTGTTTGATAAGAATTCATATCTGAAAGAGGGTTGAACATAGAAAATATACAAGAAAGTATTTGTATAAAAGTGTCCAATAAAAAAACAAGTTATATCACAATAAAACCCATTGACCAAAGCCTGTGACATCAGCAAAGACTAGCAGAAAGAAAACATTTTGAAAACAATAGGATAGAAGTTCTTGAACTAAATAGAAGCAAGCTTCATACAGGACTACTGATTGTTGGATCACAGACTCACTTTAATAACTAAATATACCAAAAAACAAATACACAAAGATTTTTTTTTGTTATGAGAAGGTTCAAAATTAGATTATTCTATAACCTTTTTCTTAGGCTTGCTAATATTGAAATAGTTTCATTACCCTATCTGTTCTTGCTCTTCAAAACTGGAAATGCACTATGTTTTAAAGAAACAAAAATGATAATCAAAACTTAAAGGTTTTTGAAAATATTTTCAATAAGAACTAAAATCAAACAAATGAACTGAAGAAATGATTTTGAGCAAACCAACAAAGAAATTGTACAAGTATAAATGTTTTTTATTCTGTACAAATATTGCAAATGTAAAAACTCTGCTTGAAAAGTGTGTAAATAGAGAGAAATAGAGAGGCAATTGACAGTAGAGTCGAGTCCATCTTTAGCCATGTTTTTTTTTTTTGTTGTTTTTCTTTAAAATATTTGAGCATCAACAGAAATACAAGTTTTCTACCCTTCACTACTTATCTTTATGTTCATTTGTACACATTTTTGTTTCTGAGTATTCAATGTTTTACAAGTCCATAGTTTCTAGAATGATGTTAGACTTTGTTTAAAGTGATGTTGAAATCACAAACAGCAGATGTTACAGCTGTGCTCTGTTCTAATTTTCAATGTCAGCTCTGGGAAGTGAATTATTTGTTGGTACATTTACAAAGAAATCTGTGACACAAACATTCACATTGAGATAGAACTCTTTGGCAAGCCAATAACAATCAATTCAAAGCTAATCAAAGTTTTACAATGTCAATTTGGCTTTTAGAGAATTCTTTCAACCCCAATACTTTCAAATAAAATCAAACCCCATTCAACCACTATGTTATGGCTGACTGCAATGGCTAGGGTAATGGAACAAATTAAAAAATATTACATTCTGAATGTGAATGAAAAGTGGTTCCACTCCATTCAGATTATGCCAACTAGTCAATGTATCAAAAGAATGTCCACTATTATATCTTTCTAAATGATTACCAAAGCCTGAGACTTGCTAGCACTATCTGCTTATATTATCAACATGATATGTAAAGCTACAGCATAAAAATGAAACTAAATTCCCTGTCAGACAGTTGTTTGATTGTTTATAGCAAGAGTGAAGTAGAAGATAATTCAAAGCCTATGCATCATGTGTACAAAGTGAACCTGCTAGAGGTTGACTATTGGTGCTAAGTAAATCAATATATCCATGTCCTGATCCCAAGAGTGTAGGGTATGTAAAAGTTTCACAGGAAGAACCAGTTTTAGCTGGAGTGCTTGGGACTTTTGGCTGACTTCCTGTAAAATAAATAATAAAGAAAATAAAATGTAACATAAATATGTGAAAAAAAAATACAACTATTTTCTTGGCTGTAGCAGGTGAGAGTTACCTCTCTTACAATGTCTGAGTACATGTACCCTTGTATCTTTTTTTCTAACTCACTAGGTCAAGTCAAATAAAAAAAACTTGATTAAAATCAAATGGCTTTTTATTTCCAGTATTACTCTTGACATATAATTGCAACTAAAATAATTATTGTGAACTAATTCAGTTTCAATGTTTCTCCCAGTAGGATGAAGCAAGATGTAGATTCATTGTTTCATTGGAATTGTCACTCACAAAACCTGTAGAGACATTGTTTCATTGGAATTGTCACTCACAAAACCTGTAGAGACATTGTTTCACTGGAATGGTCACTCACAAAACCTGTAGAGACATTGTTTCACTGGAATGGTCACTCACAAAACCTGTAGAGACATTGTTTCACTGGAATGGTCACTCACAAAACCTGTATTTTATCTCTTAGTATGTGTTTGCAAAGATCAATAAATAGACGGTTTCACCATCAAGAGATCATCATTTCCAGCAATGTTTTCATTGAGAACAAGCCACACTGATGTGAAGAGAACAAGAACAAAACAAATGCTCCAAGGAGTTTTATTACAGTTCTCTCTTTTTTTTTTTTTTTTTGGGGGGGGGGGGGGGGGGGGGGGAACAATTTGTAAAATGAAAAAAAAAAACAACAACAATAATTTAAGATTACTTCCTTAATTGAACATTTCAAGAAGTACAGAGAGCCTACATCCACATTCAAAGTAAAACATCCATAGTCATTTTGTGAAAGAACAAACAAATCACATTTAGGCAAGCAAAATAAAGCTACAGCACACATTGAAACACAAAAAATCCAAGACCCTTAGCTTATCTCATTCAAATATATAAATACATCAAAAATTGTGAAAGTCATCCACAACAACTTTTCAACATGAAGCAAATCTTAGCTTGAGTTGTTTTTAAATTGTTTTGCTAACAAATGTCCTACCTAAAAAGTGTCCAAATGTTGTTAAACTTCTTCCAAGAGTTGAGTGCAGAACACAGAGCGGTGCATGAAACAAAGGGTAGGTTACAGAAAGACGTGTGGCTAATAAACAACAGGTTAACATCTCAGCTGAACTATGCTAAGGGCTGTTGGCATCGCGCGGACTCACACTGCTCGATGCCAATTTGTAACGACGGCGCCTGGAAACAAAAAACACCAACCAAAATAATCCAAGCAAAAAAAAGAGAGACAAAATTGAAAATGTTATTTGGATGTATGGTCCCTTGCTGCCCATCAATGTATTGGTCAAAAGCTCTTTCAAATTAAAATGTTCTTCATTAGTACAGGAACCAATCTAGTGTTTGTACTAGCTAGAATTTGTCAAATTTATACATTTCACAGTTTTTATAGACAAATAGAGACAATAGTCCAAATAATACATTTCAATTAGCAACTACAAGGAAAAAATTAAACATCTCAAAAGCTGTCCAATTTTTTGCATTACACATAGACTACATTGGCGCTGATTTGATATTTAAAGATAGACTACATTGGCACTGATTTGATATTTGAAGATAGACTATATTGGCACTGATTTGACATCAGGGTTAGTAGCACTTTTCCATGACAAAATTTTAGGTTTTTTAAGGAGGCAATGTATGATATATGTATGTATGTATGTGTGTGTGTGTGTGTGTGTGTCCCGCCTGTTTGAGAGAATTATCTTCACTAGATTCAAGTGATTTAGCGTAAATCTAGAGTCTAAATCTAAGTCACTAAATTCGCAGACTTTTCACGGCTATGTTCGAAATACCTTCACTGAATCTACCGTAAATCTAGACTGTAGATCTTTAATCTTGTGTTTATCCTTGCCCCCTCCCTACCCAGGCATAGAAATATTATTCTGTTAATATAATGAAAGTGAGGGAGAAACTAAATGTTATACAGGCAAATACACATGTTTGAAGTGTAGTGTGTAGATTTTATATACACATGTTTGAAGTGTAATGTGTAGATGTTATATACACATGTTTGAAATGTAATGTGTAGATGTTATGTACACATGTTTGAAGTGTAATGTGTAGATGTTATATACACATGCTTGAAGTGTAAAGTAGATGTTATACGGTATTGCACTTCAGACAATGTGCTTTGTTACTTGGCATGGGATAGCAATTATTTCTACGAAAAGATAAGTTTTCTTTTAGAATTGGCTAGTTTATGTTTTGAATGATTAAATTGTTCCCTTGGTTCTACATTTCAATCCCATATAGTGACTTTGATAGCTAGAGGCCTTTTTTAAAAAAGCTGAAATGTTCTCTCTTACTGATTCTGTAAACTAAATAGAAAGAAAAGTTCAATATTATAAATAGCTTTTCAAAAAGTATGACTTAGCTGTTATTAGTATTTAATCAACTAATCAAACCATCTTTTCATTAAGCTGAGACTTTGAAAGGGGCTATAACTTTGCTTCAACTAGGTCATAAGGCTGCTAGACCAGAACCATTGAACAGCCACAGAGTTACTAGACAAATCTACAGACTTCATCTTTATGTGTGGCTTGATAGTGGGTCCAGTAGAACTGTGTTCACTAACAGGAGAAAGGGCAAAGGTGAGTAACAGGTGCCTAAACTAGTAAAGCTTCGGGCAGGAGGAGCTCATTAGCCTGGAAGACAAACTCTGAATTCAAACCTCTGCTAACTCTGAGGAAAGATCAGGAGTCAGCGAGTACATCGGCACTTGCCATTCCTTTGGATAGATCAGCTGGTGCATGGAGAGGCAAGAACTGATGTGTGAGCAAAATCATTCCAACCAAAACTAATGCCCAAGCATTCAACTCCATGATATGATCCTATAGTCATTTAATGAGTGAAGGAGGCCATTCTAGGTCCAGTGTATACCTACTACAATCTAGGTGCAGTAAGTCAAGTATATGTACTAACTAAGAAGTAATGTAAAGTTAGGTAAAGTATATGTACTATCTAAGATGTAATGTAAAGTTAGGTAAAGTATATGTACTAACTAAGAAGTAATGTAAAGTTAGGTAAAGTATATGTACTATCTAAGATGTAATGTGAAGTTAGGTAAAGTATATGTACTATCTAAGATGTAATGTAAAGTTAGGTAAAGTATATGTACTATCTAAGATGTAATGTAAAGTTAGGTAAAGTATATATACTATCTAAGATGTAATGTAAAGTTAAGTAAAGTATATATACTATCTAAGATGTAATGTAAAGTTAGGTAAAGTATATATACTATCTAAGATGTAATGTAAAGTTAAGTAAAGTATATATACTATCTAAGATGTAATGTAAAGTACAGTAAAGTATATGTACTATCTAAGATGTAATGTAAAGTTAAGTAAAGTATATATACTATCTAAGATGTAATGTAAAGTTAAGTAAAGTATATATACTATCTAAGATGTAATGTGAAGTTAGGTAAAGTATATGTACTATCTAAGATGTAATGTAAAGTTAAGTAAAGTATATATACTATCTAAGATGTAATGTAAAGTTAGGTAAAGTATATATACTATCTAAGATATAATGTAAAGTTAGGTAAAGTATATGTACTATCTAAGATGTAATGTAAAGTTAAGTAAAGTCTATGTGCAGTGTATGTGCAGTCTATGTATTCTATATGTACAGCCTATGTGCAATGTAAAAATAAAATAAAATGTGATTTGCAAATGTCAAGTTCGAGTTGTTTTATAGAATAATTTCAGTCCAGTTTCAACGCAGGATGCCTCCTGTGACAACAATTTGTTTACAGTTTCATCTCAGGCTGCTCTTGTGACAACAATTTGTTTACAGTTTCATCATAGGGGGTGGCAGAGTGGTTAAGCATTGGCTTCCGAACCTGGGGTCCTTGGTTCAAATCTCAGTGAAGACTGAGATTTGTACTTCTGGAATTTCATGACTCCAGCCAACTCTAATGGGTACATGACTTTAGTTGGGGGAAAGTCAAGGCGGTTGGTCATTGTGCTGGCCACATGACTCTCTGCTTGTTAGGTCAAAGAAACAGATGACCTTAACATCACCTGCCCTATGGACTGCATGGTGTGAAAGGGGTACTTTACTTTTAGTTTACTTTATATCAGGCTGTCTCTCTTGTGATTTTTTAAAACATTTCCCTAAACGTTAGCTAGTCATTGTTTAATTTGTACAAAGAATCAAATCAATCCTACTGGCACCAAAGTTCAGAATGCTTGGACAAGAACTTATTTGTGATACTGAAAGGATGGAATCTATACAAACAAGCAAATATAGAAATAATGTTTAAAAAAAAATGTGTAGCCAGATTTTAAAATCAAAATTGAACAAGCACAATGGATGGTTATTTTATTTTCATTGAACACAGACTTGGCTCTGTTCAATCCTATATATTAGACTTTGTGTTGAATTCTACATATCATACTTTGTGTTCAACTCTATATATCAGACTTTGTGTTCAACTCTATATATCAGACTTTGTGTTCAATTCTATGTATTAGACTTTGTGTTCAATTCTATACATTGCTTTCTCCTATATTGCTTTATGGTGGAAGATTGAGACTTTAAAAACTGGCCAACATGCACCACAACATTTATAACACCAAAAAGCTTCTAATGTTTGTAACAGAAAGATAATTGAAACATGCAGAAATTAGTATTTCATTATTTCTACAGTTAACATCAGGGGGATAGTCAATACTAATATTTTAATTTCATGAGGGCACCAAATGTTCAACTGTTTATTAAGCTGATCTTTAGTCCCTGACTTCAGTTCATGAGCACACCAAATGTGATGTGCAGATGTAACTTGCACGAGCTGAGTGTCCATAGTGTGTTCATAGTGCAATGAAATGTCAATATAAAAGAGCTTTGTGGAAATCCAGATCTTACAAAGTCTACATTTTACCAAATTATTTTGTAGTAATATTCATAGATAAATAATAATATATAATAATGATCCAGCAGGGTTTACTTTTATGTATGTTTTGTGTTATCTAATTTCTATACAGTTGTTCACCCCTTCATCAGTATTATTCTTTTTTATTTTTTTTATACATAAATGCTTTATGAATAAAAAGGTACTTACCAATTATCAATATATATATCAAATGGTCATGATTCTATATTTTTATTTTTTGTTGTATTGTTCCTACTATTAGTAGATAGTCCAAACCATTAGAAGATAAAATGATCAGTCTGTGATAACAAACCAAAGAACAAGGAAAGAATCAACTTACCTAGCAGTCACCACAGCATTTTTAGGAGCATGTCCAGGAGGAGGTTTGGGAACTGGGCTACCATCAGATTCATTCATGACTAGAGATCTTGAATCCATGTAGCCCCTAGGTGAGGATGACATGCCAGGTCTAGAAAACCTTCGTATATGATGACTACTGACTATGTCAGTTTCCCTCGATTTGTTGAATGAATGACGAGATGACTGTGGACGCCTAGGACTGTGATCCCGAGCTGTCAAAACATTGGGTTCATCTTTCATTGTCACAACCACTCGAACATCACTGGCTCCATCTGTTGGCAACATAGCTGAATCCGAACTAAAGCGATTGTCCACATTAGAATTTCGTTCACTAACCAAGTTATTTTTGTCTTTAAGTATTGATTTTGGTTTTGAAAGAGACAAATCTCGAGAGAAGTGAGTATTATTAGAGGCAATAGGTTTAGTACTTTCTGAGAGCCCTGAGATTGCTAAATCCATGCTTTTGTCTCTTTTGCTGGAAGAGTGAATAGGTGGCTTGCCTAAGGCCACAAGTTTTCTATTTCTTTTCTCATCTAACTGATCTCGATTCTTGAATACAAATTTGGAAGGACTGCCAGTAGTAGTTTGTTTTAATGGAGAACCTATTCGGTTGTCAATATCTTTGGCAAGTTTTTCTGGCATTTTTCTTGGACTAGAACTAAATGACTTTTCCTGGGACTGCACAAATGGTAGGGAATGTGTGTTGATTGGTTCTGAGTGACGACCTTGAGCTTCATCTTCCAGACCATCTTCACCACGACTGCCACTAGATTGCATGAGTTTCATAATATCAGTAGTATCATCTTCAAAGACTAGAGACGTTCTCATTGTTTCATGTCCATCTCGATCATCCATCAAGACCAATGAATTCCTAGCCATGCTATCTAACTGCTGATCATCTTCATCTGCAAGTGTGTTCATCATTGCTAACCTTCTTGCCCTAGAGGACTTTTTGCCCTTGTCTCCCCCCCCACCACCATCCTCTTCACTATCTTCATTGTCACTCCCTTCATCACTTGAACCAAATGCCCCCCACTGACTGGCCATGGTAAATGGGGCCGCACGAGTTGCATTCTCTTCCCCTGCCTCATCACACTGTGTGTGTGTCTTGTCATCTGTCTGCATTAGGGCAAAGGTTATAGCAGCCCGACTGGCTAGATCTGGATGACTCTCTAATCTCATGTTTTCATTCTCATTACTTGGTTCCCCAGCCTCCAGAGCACCCATGTAGCCTGTACCCACACTGCCAGCTTTCTCACTTCCCACATAGTCGACAGCACTACTTTCTGGACCTTCATGGAGGCGCACCACTTTGCTTCTACTCCCTGCCAGATTACCTGATAGATTACTGGAAGCTGGTAGACCATAGCCAACAGATGGACCAGGAGGAGGCAAGCGATCACCAGGAGAGCCAGCATCTTTCTCTCCCAGTTTAATTGAGCTGATCGGGTGGCTGACTCCAGCATCCATACTGGCCCCTGAACTTGGTGCTCTGGCACCTGCCAAAATTTGCTGCTTCATCAAATGAGAGTTGGTAGTGCCACTTCTGTTGCCACTTTCTTTAGAAGAAACAGCATCCATAGGAATTCCTTTTTTATACAAATGTTCACTTTTTTCTTGGCCTTTTCCTTTTTCTGAGTCTTTTAATTTTTCTTTGGCTTTTGCATCTTGTTCATATTTAGCAGGAGTAGATTCAGCATCGGGTCGAGAGAGTACAACAACACCTTCTTCTACATATCTATTATCCACTTCATTTAATGGAATCAATTCAGGTTTTTTAAGTGCTTCTTCACCTTCTTGATAGCTGAGATTTTCATCCAAAACTTCTGTAGCACCATGTCCTGGAGTGATTGGACCCATATTCAACACACTAGAATGGAAAGAAAATATATACTTTGTGAGTACCACAATATCTTTTGTTAATAATGTTAGATTATGATTACAATCAATCTTTAATGAAATGAATGCTAAATTAACTTACAATTCTTTAATTGAATTCAAGTGAAAAAAAAAACCAACAAATGCAACTACCATAAAAAAACAAAATGGTTCAAAATGATTGGACTTGACTAGCAAACACATAGGGAGCAACACAAGAAACACAGAATCCTACAATACTAGGCTTAAGTGACAAACAAGTCATCACCATAGCTGCTGAAAAAAATGAAAATATTTTGGCCTTACTGGTTCATTACATCAATGGATTCAGGATTTCATGATAAGGAGAGAACAAACTGTAATAATAAATGTCTCTAAATCAAACACCAAGAACAGTAAACTCAGGTGTACCTCAAAGAACAGTCCTTGGCCCATAACTGTTTCTAATTTACATAAATGACCTACCAAATTGCATTAGTTCAGGAATAAAAGTTAAGATTATTTGCGGATGATTGCAAAATATATAGAACAATAAAAACAACACAAGATACAGAAATTTTACAAAGAGAATAACAGAAATGGGAATCTAATCGAAGCATGTCTTCCACCCAGAAAAATGTCAGTTTTTAAGAGTAGCCAAAAACTAAAATAAATAAAAACTTATTTTGTTCATGATAAACCAGTTATACAGAATAATAACTCAAAATATCGAAGTGCTTAATAATAATTGAAAAGTTATCATGGAATCCCCATATTGGCGAAATAATTTTAAAAAATCAAACAACAAAGTGTTAGGGTCTGTTTAATTTTTTTTTCAAATCAAACAAGAACATGAAACTAAAATGTTATTTAACCTTCATTAGGCCAATATTAGAATATGTGTCTTCTGTAACTCACCAAAACAAAAAGAAACTAAAACAGACACAAAAAGAGCTGTCAGATTTATAACATACGAATATAGATAGTTGATTAGAGTCACAGCATTAGTCAAATCACTAAATTAGAGATGCTTCATGACAGAAGACTCAAAAGTCAAGTAGTGAAAACACATTGAACACTGAACCATAATTTACTCAGAAAGACACAAAGATAAAGGCACATTTCTTATTCCATATGGTAGGACAAATTCTTACAAGTGCCCTTCTTCCCTAGTGCTATTAGAGCATGGAATAAGTTACCTGAACCAGTCAGGAAAACCAACAACTTAGCACAGTTTAAGTCACTGATTAACTGCATGATTAGATTGACCAATGAAACGCATAGGGCATAATTATCTTCTCTTTTGAAGCAACATCTATAATGTATAAGATAAGAGAGGACAACTACAAAAATGTATCAGCTTATATCAGCTAACACTTCTGTACTCTGACTGGAACACACTCATTGAAGCCAGTGAAACTCAGAAATTCTTCAATCTAGTCACATATTAATTGATCTGCTTTAGAAGTACCTTGAAAGATGGTCATTAATTGATCTGCTTTAGAAATAACATTGAAACTCAAAGACAATAATTGATCTGCTGTGGAACTAAGCTTTGAAACTCAGGGATTAGTTGATCTGCTTTGAAACTAAGCTTATGTCTCTCTACAATGAATGCCTTAGAAATACTTGAAGTAACTTTGACCCAAACGTTAGGAATAAGTACTTTCTTTTCTAAGGGGCTAATCAGCTTATAAATAAAAAGTAAAGTACCCTTTCAGACCTTGCAATCTATAGGACAGATTATGTTAACGGTCATCTGTTTCTTTGGATTTCAAAGGTGTCATGCGGCCAGCACAACAATCAACCACCTTTACTTTCCCCAACTAATGCCAGATACCCATTAGAATTGTGTGGACTCAGGGGCAGCCTAAAAATCCAGAAACTCTAAATGCCAGTCTTCACTGAGATTTGAACCTGAGACCTTCAGTTTTCAAGCCAAGTGCTTTACCCCTCAGCCACCACAGCCCTCATCAGCTTATTGTATAGTTCACTTTCTTGTAAGCTCAATGGTGCCAGCTTATTGTATAGTTCACTTTCTTGTATGCTGTTGTTTACTCATTGGTGCTAGCTTATTGTATAGTTCACTTTCTTGTATGCTGTTGTTGACTCAATGGTGCCAGCTTATTGTATAGTTCACTTTCTTGTATGCACAATGGTGCCAGCTTATTGTATAGTTCACTTTCTTGTATGCTCAATGGTGCCAGCTTATTGTATAGTTCACTTTCTTGTATGCTCAATGGTGCCAGCTTATTGTATAGTTCACTTTCTTGTATGCTCAATGGTGCCAGCTTATTGTATAGTTCACTTTCTTGTATGCTATTGTTGACTCAATGGTGCCAGCTTATTGTATAATTCACTTTCTTGTATGCTGTTGTTGACTCAATGGTGCCTTTTATAATTCCATACACTGTCTACTAATGTTCCAGACCCAGGGCTTGCATGTCAATGCAATAAACAAGAGGTAGATTAGCTAACATCAAGGCTAGTGAAGAGAGGCATGTGCAGTAGGACAGTATTCCCATTGACATACTTACAAGAAAGGACTTGAAATGCTTTGGCAAAAGTCAAACAATATTAAAAGAAAAGAACATTGAGACACACTAAAATGAAACCTAGCCAAGTATTTTGATGAAATTGAAAATGTTATTAGAATTTACTCACTTAAAAAGAATGTTAAAGTTTTTTGATCATAAAAAAAAGAGGCTCTAGAAAGCCAGCATTTTTAAATAAAAAAAAAAGAAGCACAGTTATTCTGATTTTCAACCTAGTCCTGTTCTTGATAAGGTTTGATTTGATTTGATTTTAGGCACATCGGCACAATTTAGGCCATGTCGTGCCTGCAGTCCCTTAAGGACTACTCTCTCTCTAAACAGCAAGGGCCAGATTCTATATAGTCATATCATTAAAATCAAGGTCTATTCACAGTTAAAATAGTAAAGGTAGTAAACATTTAATTATTTGGTAAAAATCTAATGTAAATAGTACATATTCACAAATTCATAAATCAGATCTTCGTAGATAGCCCCACTTCCCGAATAAAGCCCAGTACCTTCCCAGGGTCGACATTATCAAATAGTGTTTTTAAGTTAGTAGCTCTAAAATATTTCTCCCTGACATCCTGGTATCTGGGGCAATCAACGAGGATATGTTCCACGGTGAGGCGAGAGTCACAGTACTCACAAAGTGGGGGCTCCTCTCTCTTCAGCACAAAAGAGTGCGTGATGTAGGTGTGGCCAATCCTAAGTCTGGACATGGTCGTGCTACCACGCCTTGTCAGACCCTTAGATGTGGGCCGCCACCTGACATCTGCCACAATCTGCCTGAGTTTATTGTGAGTCTCAGCCTCCCATCGGTTCTGCCACTCTCGATAGGTGGCAGAGGCAATACTTTGTCTCAGGTCCGAGCAGGGACTTTGGGTTCCTGACACTGCATGATTTAGGGCTCTCTTTGCTTCTCTGTCTGCGGCTTTGTTTCCCTCAATGCCAACATGGAAGGGGACCCAGGTGAAAGTGACATCCCTACGGTCGGCTGTTATTTGGTCCAACAGCTTCAGGCTCTTATGTACCAATGGGATGTCAGTCTTCATCCGCCCCAAAGCTTGCAATGCAGATTATAAATTTCCTCCTTTCTGATGCTTTAACGGCCATAAGTGCAAGCGATATTGCATGCAATTCGGCCGTAAAGATGGAGCAGCCATCGGGGAGTCTACGGGAGATTGTTTTGTTCCGAAAGGAGCAGGCACACGCGACCTTTCCATCCATTTTGGATCCGTATGTGTAGATGGTGCCACAATCTCCATAGCTCTCCTGCAGTTCCCTAAAGTGGACTTGTAGTATGCTTGGGTCTGTATTTTCTTTTTTGAAATTAAGGAGGGATAAATTTAATTTGGGTTTACTCATTAGCCAAGGAGGATTCTGAAGGGTTTCTATTTTAGAGATTTGGTCAATGGGTGGGGTTAAATTTTGGATGGGTTCTCTCATTCGAAGGCCCAACGGCTGTATGACGTTAGGCCTTCGATTGTATAATTCTACCTCTGTGGGGTTAAATATGGAGTCGAAAGCAGGGTTCGTGGGGTTGGATTTTAGCTTGACTATATACTGCATTGCAAGCTTTTTCATTCTTATATCCATGGGGAGTTCTCCAGCCTACACATGGAGACTTGGGATAGGTGATGTACAAAACGCACCAAGACAGAGACGCAGGGCAGCATTTTGTATTGGTACCAGTATTTTTAGGTACGACTTCCTTGCTGCTCCATATATTATGGATCCGTAGTCTAGCTTGGATCGAATTAGACTCCGATAAAGCAGCAGCAAGGTATCTCTGTCAGCTCCCCAGTCCGTATGGCTGAGTACTCTAAGTATGTTTAATGACTTTTGGCATTTCTTCTTAAGTTCCTTAATGTGGGGGAGAAAAATTTGGAATCTAAGATGAGGCCTAAAAATTTTGTAGTTTTCACGACAGGGATCTTCTTTTTGTGTATAAATAGTTCAGGGTCTGGGTGGAGTCCCCTTAGATTACAAAAATGCATACTAACTGTTTTGGAGTCTGAAAATTTAAAACCATTATCGTTTGCCCAACCCTGAATTTTGTTTAAACATAACTGTAATTTTCTTTCTAAGGTGTTCATGTTTTTCCCATAAGTAAAAATGACAAAGTCATCAACATACAAAGAGCATTCTATGCCAGGGGACAGCGCATTTATGATGCTATTTATTTTAATGTTGAACAGGGTGACTGACAGAATGCTGCCCTGGGGTACACCCATTCCTGGTCATGAGTGTCAGAAGCGGAGTTGCCCACTCGAACCTGAAATTTTCGATCTTTCAGGAATTCCTGCACAAAACGGGGGAGGTGTCCCTTAAGCCCCATAAGAGCCAGGTCACGTAGAATGCCATGTTTCCAGGTTGTGTCATAGGCCTTTTCTATATCGAAGAATACAGCTACTAGATGTTCTCTTCTGAGTAATGCATTTCTAATATAAGCTTCCAGCCTTACCAGGTGGTCAGTTGTTGTCCGCCCCTGCCGGAATCTGCACTGGTAGTTAGAGATCACTTTATTCCTTTCCAGGTACCAGACCAGCCTACTGTTAATCATTCTTTCCATGGTTTTGCAGATGTAGCTTGTTAGTGCTATTGGTCGATAGTTAGCTGGGTCAGAGCCGTCTCTTCCCGGTTTAGGTATCGGTATAACTGTGGCTTTCCTCCAGCTGTTTGGGAAAGCGCCTGTTTGCCACACACAGTTATAGACCCCTAGCAGGACTGCCAATGAGGGTTCGGGAAGGTGCTTGAGGAACTGGTAATGGATTTCGTCTTCTCCAGGCGCTGTGTCATGTGACTTGTCCAGCGATTCCCTCAGTTCCTCAAGCGAGAACGGTTTGTTGTAGTCTTCATTGTTCTCTGACCTGATATCAATGGGGTGTCTTTCCTCCCTGGTTTTGACTTTTTGGAACTCTGGCGAGTAGTGTGCAGTGGATGATTTTTCTGCTATTGAGGATGCAAGGCAGTCAGCTATTTCTCTGGGGGACGTGACAGTTCGTCCTTGGTTTTTCAAATGCCCTATTGCATTTGATTCTTTCCCTTTGATTCACCTTACTGCCTTCCAAACCGCTCTAGCAGAAGTTTTGGCATCCAGACTGCCGACAAAACTTCTCCAGGAATTCCTTTTGGCTGACCGTATGGTTTGTCTAGCCTTTGCTCTAGCTATCCTGAATAGCTTTAGGTTTTCCTGGGAAGGATTCTTTATAAATGCAGCCAGTCGTTTTTTCCTATCGCCAATAGCACTTTTGCAAGCTGTATCAAACCATGGTTTGCTAGGCCGTTTTGGGTTTGCAGAGGTTAGGGGTACAACTTTCCTGGCTATATTTAGTAGCTTGCTAGCAAAGGTATCAACTGGGTTCTGTTCATCGAGGATATTTTCTGTGATATCCTCGGAGCATCTTTTTTGGAATTGTTCCCAATCGGCCTTATTCAGTTTCCACCGCTGAGGTCGTCCTAATGAAGGGAGATTGTTAGTAATGATGATTGGGAAGTGATCACTTCCCAGTAGATCATTGCTAACTGACCATTTAAAGTCGTCCAGAAGTCCGGGGACGCATACGGTGAGGTCAATGCATGTGAGTGATCCAGTTCCTGGGTGCAAGTAGGTCGGTGATGCATCATTAAGTATGGATAAATCATGTTGGAGGAAGATATCCTCCAGCATACGACCTCTTGTGTCGGTATTGTTGGATCCCCACATGGTGTTATGGGCATTGAAATCCCCAAGGATTAAATAAGGCCGGGGGAGTTGTTTCAATACGTCCTCCATGTCTGTTCGGTTTAATGGAGCGCCTGGTGGTAGATACAGGCTGCAGCAAGTGATAACCTTGTGAAGGGTTATCCTAGCTGCTACGGCCTGTAGTGTGCTCTGTAGTTCTACCCTCTCATGGGGGATGCTATCCTTCACAAGGATACAGACTCCACCTGATGCTCTCTCTGCATCCTCAACATTCTTGCTGTAAGCATGGTAGCTTCGGAAGCTGATGCAATCTTTCAGAAATGTTTCCTGTAAGCAGACAGCTACATGAGTCTCAGAGTCCATCAGTAGCTGCATTTCCTCGTAATTGGCCTTGAGGCCTCTACAATTCCTCTGTACAATTCTGGAATCCATGGCTTATTCTAGATGACCTACTTGGAGCTATTTGGCCTTGGGAGGCCCACGGAGGGGTTTCCCTTTATTCCAGTGACCTTGGTATTTTTATTCTTGGGTTTGGATGGAGAGGAGGACAACCCCCTTTTGGGGGAAGTCTTTCTCTCTGGAGAGGGGAGATCCCTCTGGTTAGAGCGGAGGTTATTTCCTCATCTCTCACCTCGGGCATCCTCTCCGCTTTGATTTCTCCCCTTAGGGAGTTGGTCAACCTCTAACTCGGTAGAGGTTGGGGTGTCTGGCTGGGTTCTCTGAGGAGAACCTGTGTCAGACATGATGTCTCCGGGTTCTCCCGGAGTATTGGTTTTGACATGCTGCTCAGTCTCCATGCTCTCATCAGCGAGCACAGAGAACCTGTTCGTTAGCATGACTACAGGGCTTTCTTGTTTCTTCAGAGGTGTGTTCTTTGGCGGTGTTTTCTTCTGAGTTGGAGGAGGAGGAGGGGGTGGTGGGGTCAATGTGTCCGTCTGTGTGGCTATGGATCTTCCTATCTTAGCAAATGCCTTGGCGTAGGTCTTTGTCAAGCCGAATTGGCCCTTGGGTAGGGCCAGTACAGCCGATTTCGCCTGGCTAAAGGTACATCCATTTCTTGCCTTGTACTCCTGCACGGCAACCTCCTGTTTCCACACAGGGCAGTCCTTGGAGTAAGCTGAGTGGCCAGCTTGACAGCTTGGGCATTTGAACTGGGCTGTGCAGCCCTTGTCCTCATGACCCTCTCCAGCACATCTGGCACACACAGTGTTCCTCTTGCAGACTGCCGCGCCGTGTCCATAACCCTGGGCACTTGAAGCACCTCATGGGGTTAGGTATGTAGGGCCTCACTGGAACTCGTAGGTATCCTGCCTTCACATACTCTGGCGGTGTCCTAGTTCCGAATGTGAGGATAATAGTGGCGGTTTTGACCTCCTCACCATCCCTGCGCCTGGTAATGCGCCGGGCATGGGTGACTCCTTCAATGCCCTCCACTATTTCCTTCTCGGAACATTCCAGTAGGTCCCTAGAGCTGATTATACCTCTGCTGGTGTTCAGACTCTTGTGTGGCATGACTTCCACTTGGAGATCACAGTCTTCTGCATCTTAAAAGCCCATCAGAGTGTGTCTTGCTATCTACTTCTACAAGAAGTTCCATTGATTTGTGTATCTTAGACACACTCTTGGGCTCTCCCACTACTGACTTGAGTCCCTTATAGATAAGGAAAGGGCTCAGCTTTGTCAGGCTTTTCCCCTCCTCTGTTCACCTGACCACCAAAAATGATGGCCAGGTAGCACAGCTTTTTGTGGCCTCCTCCTTTTTAGCCTCAATACGGTGTCTCTTGCCCAGACTTAAATCTAGGGCAAGTAGTTTATTGTTGTTTTTTTTATCCATATATATTTTCTTGTTAGTTTGGCACCTGTGCTCCCCACCTGCCATCGAGTCCAACAAGGGGACGGGCCATTCGGATGTCCAGAATGAGCCCGCCAGGGCTACACAGGTGCTATACTCAGTCAGCTGCTGCATTGGACATGTGTCAGATACAGCAGCTCCCTGATTGACCCTCCAGCCACCGCCTGGTCAATGACCTATGCTGGTAGCTCGGCATGACCAGCCGGTTGACCCAGAGCGGGCCATCTGGGTCTCAGGTCTAGGGGAACTTGGAGCCAAAGTATTGTGTTGTTGTGGTTTATCCTCAGATAGCGACTACTCAAACACCAGGACCTCTTTATCCCCCCTTACCCGTCGGCAGTCCACGGCAAACGGACTGGTCTAGGAGGAGGCAGACACAATGATAGAAAAGAAGTAGGGCACTTTTGAGCTCCAAAAGTGAGCTCAATAGTGCTAAGGAAAGAGGAGCGCAGTTTAACGTCATGTCTCGGGACGCGATAAGGTTTGTGTTTTGGTTTGAACAATATGAGCATAAGGCTGGCTTCCACAAGGTTAGGTCGTTACAACAGTAAATGCAGTAGAGATATCTTTGTCTACTATGTAGACTTACTTGGTTTGTTTCAAAGCATGTAATGCTGAGGTATTAGTAATTGTAATGGATGTGTCCACATTGCTCTTTTCCCAGTCATAGGGATCAGAGTCACGCACATTCTTGCGACGTATGCATTGGTCCAGGAGATTGGATAACATGTTGTAGTCAGGTTGGTCAAAATAGTCTAGACTCTGGATGTGGTCTAGGAATGCTCTAAATTCACTCGGTAAATTTTTCAACAAGTTGCTATGATCATACTTGTCTTTCATAATGCCAACCTAAGGAGCAGAAATAACTACTGTTGTATTCAGCCTTTACCCAATTAGATTTTCTTTTACTACTACTATACTAAAAGAAAAAAACAAAGACTAAGAGACAAGCATTATGTTTAAACTTATCAACAGAGCACAATAAATGACAATATTTTATTCATCCTTTCATAATCAAATATTCTCACAATAAAATACAAACAAAGTACAATCACAATATCAGTTCCTGTACAAGAAATTGACTTCTTACTATAAATAATTCTTATGACACCTATATCTCCATAGAGAGAATTGAAGGGCCAAAAGTCTGTGTCTGACCAAGTCATCAAAAGTCTATGTGGGAGAGCATTACAATGAGCAGGATGTAAAAAGGAAAAAGGGAAGGGCTTTGTAGTTGGCACAAACCGCTGTGAGCCCACACCCGTTTGTGTGTGTGTAGCAGAACAACAGCAGTCCACTACGGGCCTGGCTAAGCAATGTTGACCTAGCTGACCCCTCTCCCGCCATCATGGCCTTAGTTATTGTGGAAAGTTTTATTTTTGTTTACTGTTATTTCTATTTTAGATCTAATGCAATTATTTATGGTTTTAGTATATTTTAATTAGTTGAATTAGATTTATTTTAGTACTAGACATATGTTACCCGCGACCTGCTGGTCTTTATTTGCGCATTACTGTCGATATAGTCACTGAGAGTGTTTTGTAAACAATTAAACGAAATAATAATGTAATAAGTAAAGCGAATGTGTCAATGTAAAAATAGTGTGAATGAAGCTATCAAATCAGAATAGCTAATAGGCTTAAATCCATTTGTTCAAATTAAAACATTTGCTTGTAGGCCTACATATATTTGATTAAAATTTGAGACGAATAGACTTAATTTTGTATGTTCATGTGTTACAGTATAAAGTTTAATAATAATAATAAAGTAGATCTTGAGGTAGACATAGATCTAAATCTACACTAATCTAGAGGCTTATATACAGTTCATTCTGTGTTGTGCATGCGTGACCTTTTTTCATGAATGAATATAGGCCTATCTCAACACGGCTACGCAGCTTTATTTAGCGAACAGCGAACGAATGTATTAAAAATGCTTTAGAAAAACAAATTTTAATGCTAATTTGATTAAAATATGAAATGAATGGACAATAATTAGTATGTTTATGTGTTAAAGCATAAAACTATCTTTGCGAAAAGAAGTTTTATCATCTTAGAGTTCAATAAGAGTTTTGGACCTAGGCCTAGGAATAGACTCAGTAGAGAGATGTGTTAATCACTGTTAATGTGTAACCATTTGGTAATGTCTAATGAAAGGATGTTCGCCAGACATTACCCGCGGCCTGCGGGTCTAAGTTTGGGCTTACCACTCTAGTGGATTGGATTTAGATGTATGTTAAACTTAACTAATGATCCTTTCAAGTTTTTTCTCTTTCGCTACGAAAATAAAATTAGGTTTGCGAAAATGGGATTACACGAAGCCGATACATTCATATCTATTAAAAACGAAAAGAGCGATAGCTTTGTTAAATGAATGGGATTATAAAGTGAACAATTAAACGAAATAATTTTTAGTACGCGATTCATGAATGAATATAGATCTAGGCCTATCTCAACTCGGCTTCGCAGCTTTCGTAAACGAATGTAGCTTTAGAAAACCAAATTTGAATGTTTATTTGATCAAAATATGAAATGAATGGACTTTAATTAATATGTTTATGTGTTAAAGTATAAAACTATCTGTGCGAAGAGAAGTTTTATCATCTTAGAGTTGAATTAGAGTTTTAGATCTAGGGATGGGATTATAAAGTAAACAATTAAACGAATTAATTTTTAGTACGCGTGACCAGGTGACCTAGTCTACAACGAGGGCGGGGTGCTGCTTGTTTTCCTTATATTATCCTATATTCTATATCAATAAAGTGATACGCTACATGTTGTAACTACTGTTCTGGTGTTAAGCGTTATATGTCAGATATATCCACAAACACCTAAATTGCAACAGGGCTAAAGCCACAAAAGACCAATAGACGGTTCCAGCGTCAACAGTCGGCCCTCCAGAATCGCCCTAGACAACGACCAGTTAAAGCAGGCGCCAGCACACTGCTAGCGTCTTGTGACAGTAGTACTTTTGTATAATAAAGAGAAAACTAACTGGAGGTTACTGTCCTTCACTACCTGTAGGTTACTGTCCTTCACTAACTGTAGGTTACTGTCCTACACTAACTGTAGGTTACTGTCCTTCACTAACTGTAGGTTACTGTCCTACACTAACAGTAGGTTACTGTCCTTCACTAATAATTGCTTACTTGACACAAGAAATCAACCCAATACCTGTTCTTTATCTTTGATCTTTCGCCAAGGCAACTGTCCAGAAACAAATTCTACAACCATATAAAAGAGAGACCAGAGATCATCATGTCTGCCCATTTCCTAAGTTAGAGACAAAAATAATTCTAGTAGTGGATTAATAAAATAAAACAAGTTTATTTGAAACTATTATTGTCAACAACAAAAAATAATTTTAAATTTAACCAGTTTTTGAGAAAAGTGAAAACAAAATAATGGATATTAATATAGGAAATTGAAATAAAAAAACAAAAGTTGACTGGATGACCAAGTAGCAGAAAGATGTGTTGAGGAGAATGATGAATTGTTTGAAGAAACTGTTCTAACAAAATGTCATTTAATAGCAAAACAAAAAACAAAGCGTAAAGATATTTGGTAAGATGGAATGAATACAAAAGTATTTAACAATTTCCAGTTTCTTAGTGACCTCATTTTTATTGGACCATTCAACTGAAAATAATAATGAATATATTGTTAAAACTCTTGTGGTGATGGGGATAGGGGTAAATATGTGTGTATAGCCAGCTGACACAAAATTACACAGGCCAATACAAGACAAGTGGTCAACTGTGATGAGTGGAGATGGACAACCATGATGAGTTCTACCACACAGAAGAGTCAAGCAATGTTATGTCAGGTACTAGAAGGCCTTTGTGGACCCTATAAAAAGAGCAAATGTGTCACAGTCACGACAGTTCAGTTCAGTGTGGTTCAGCGGTGTGGTTCTGTATGGCTCATTACAATGGTTTGGAAAAGAGTCGAGACACTTCAAGTACAAGGCAAAGTCATGATCTACCATAAGTCCAATAAAGTGAGCCCAGTGTGCTTGGTCAGTCTGAAACAGTTGAACCCAGTAAAAGTCCAGTACATTGAGCTCAGTGTGCTTGGTCAGTTTGGAACAGTTGAACCCAGTACAAGTCCAGTACATTGAGCTCAGTGTGCTTGGTCAGTTTGAAACAGTTGAACCCAGTACAAGTCCAGTACATTGAGCTCAGTGTGCTTGGTCAGTTTGAAACAGTTGAACCCAGTACAAGTCCAGTACATTGAGCTCAGTGTGCTTGGTCAGTCTGAAACAGTTGAACCCAGTACAAGTCCAGTACATTGAGCTCAGTGTGCTTGGTCAGTTTGAAACAGTTGAACCCAGTACAAGTCCAGTACATTGAGCTCAGTGTGCTTGGTCAGTTTGAAACAGTTGAACCCAGTACAAGTCCAGTACATTGAGCTCAGTGTGCTTGGTCAGTTTGAAACAGTTGAACCCAGTACAAGTCCAGTACATTGAGCTCAGTGTGCTTGGTCAGTTTGAAACAGTTGAACCCAGTACAAGTCCAGTACATTGAGCTCAGTGTGCTTGGTCAGTCTGAAACAGTTGAACCCAGTACAAGTCCAGTACATTGAGCTCAGTGTGCTTGGTCAGTTTGAAACAGTTGAACCCAGTACAAGTCCAGTACATTGAGCTCAGTGTGCTTGGTCAGTCTGAAACAGTTGAACCCAGTACAAGTCCAGTACATTGAGCTCAGTGTGCTTGGTCAGTTTGAAACAGTTGAACCCAGTACAAGTCCAGTACATTGAGCTCAGTGTGCTTGGTCAGTCTGAAACAGTTGAACCCAGTACAAGTCCAGTACATTGAGCTCAGTGTGCTTGGTCAGTTTGAAACAGTTGAACCCAGTACAAGTCCAGTACATTGAGCTCAGTGTGCTTGGTCAGTTTGAAACAGTTGAACCCAGTACAAGTCCAGTACATTGAGCTCAGTGTGCTTGGTCAGTCTGAAACAGTTGAACCCAGTAAAAGTCCAGTACATTGAGCTCAGTGTGCTTGGTCAGTTTGGAACAGTTGAACCCAGTACAAGTCCAGTACATTGAGCTCAGTGTGCTTGGTCAGTTTGGAACAGTTGAACCCAGTACAAGTCCAGTACATTGAGCTCAGTGTGCTTGGTCAGTTTGAAACAGTTGAACCCAGTACAAGTCCAGTACATTGAGCTCAGTGTGCTTGGTCAGTTTGAAACAGTTGAACCCAGTACAAGTCCAGTACATTGAGCTCAGTGTGCTTAGTCAGTTTGAAACAGTTGAACCCAGTACAAGTCCAGTACATTGAGCTCAGTGTGCTTGGTCAGTCTGAAACAGTTGAACCCAGTAAAAGTCCAGTACATTGAGCTCAGTGTGCTTGGTCAGTTTGGAACAGTTGAACCCAGTACAAGTCCAGTACATTGAGCTCAGTGTGCTTGGTCAGTTTGAAACAGTTGAACCCAGTACAAGTCCAGTACATTGAGCTCAGTGTGCTTGGTCAGTTTGGAACAGTTGAACCCAGTACAAGTCCAGTACATTGAGCTCAGTGTGCTTGGTCAGTTTGAAACAGTTGAACCCAGTACAAGTCCAGTACATTGAGCTCAGTGTGCTTGGTCAGTTTGAAACAGTTGAACCCAGTACAAGTCCAGTACATTGAGCTCAGTGTGCTTGGTCAGTTTGAAACAGTTGAACCCAGTACAAGTCCAGTACATTGAGCTCAGTGTGCTTGGTCAGTTTGAAACAGTTGAACCCAGTACAAGTCCAGTACGAGGCACAGAGGCCAGAAGAGTTTGATATGGTGGTACAGGTGTAAACGGTGAAGCATTTGTACAGTCAGTGTAACATGTAGCTAATTGTACAGTATTGGCTGTGATTTATTGGACATTAAAGTGTTACATTATTTTTGAGCCCTGAGTTGTCAAGTTCTAAGAGTTGGTAGTGTTGTGTGGTGCAGTTTGCAGAGAGCTTGGATAGTGAGAGTCGTTAAAATATATTACTTAAGTGATAGTAATCAACAGATCTTTATGGAGACAGCTTGCCGCCCAATGCGCCGAATGGCGCGGGAGGACCTAAGTCTAAGATAGTAATCATTGTGAAATTATATATAAAACACTTGCAAAACAAACCAATGGTATGTAAATCATTGCCTCAAATTTAAAAAGAAACATTTGGTAAATTCTGGAGATTGAATAACAAATTGAAATGTTAACTTTTTCAAAGGCTTACTGTAATTTAAACATAAAACATTTCTTTAAAATTTTAATGGATAATTGACTAAATCTGTTTGAATTCAGTTGTTTTTTTAAATATCATCTACTAATGAGATAAAAAACCTACTTTATTTTTATGTGCATTGATTGATGCATATCGAACTGTGCCTCTGAACCCAGCAGCTGAACGTGGCTGTCTAACTTCTCCTGATGCTGTAGTATATTGACGAGCAAGACCAAAATCTAACATATATACTTTACGATGGTTTGGATGTCGACCCATAGCAAAATTTGACTGGAGAGGCACAAAATAAAATGATTATTATTCTACAACTTTATTATGCTTGAAGAAATGTAGCTTACAAAATAGAATGATTTTACTCAGTGGTTCCAGTCTGTTGAAAGTGTATGTAAAGCAGGCTTTGTATACAGATTTCTGTAATGGAATGGGTCATAATGACTTGGGGAGGGGAACCACTGGTTTAAATGTCAAGATAATAAAAATTAAGCTAGTAGAGATAGTCCTCTTTTCAATCATTGTTTCCAGCATAGAGATGACTCATCACTGATTTGAACTCTCTAAACAAATGAATCTTAGTCCAAGGCTGAAATAAAGCCACCATTACAAAGGTCAGGCTCAAAGGCTTTCTAACCTTACCATTCCACCTATCATAAGACTATGTTACACTCAGAACATATCTGCTTTGATAAAGTAGAACTATGGGCATCTGGCACAAAATGTGTTAACCCAAACAGAATTACATTACAAGCCAGATACTTGTACAAATGCCAACCAAATTGAGGAGATGAGTAATTCTTTCTTATCTTATATAATACAGACGTTACTTCAAAAAAGAAGATGATTACATCCTACGCGTCATGCATTTAGTCATGCATATTAACCAATGACTTAAATTCAGCCAAGTCACTGGTTTTCCTGGCTAGCTCAGGCAACCCATTCCATGCTCTAATAGCACTAGGGAAGAAGGAGTGTTTGTACAAATTTGTCCTAGCATATGGGACGAGGAATGTGCCTTTATCTTTGTGTCTTTCAGAGTATTTTATTAAATTTTGTTTTTGTATTTGAAGATTATGGTTCAGTGTTTTATGTATGATTGCTACTTTACTTTTGAGCCTTCTGTCCTGAAGGCTTTCTAAATTTAGTGATTTTACTAAAGGTGTTACTCTAGTCAAATGTGAATATTCGTTTGTTATGAATCTCACTGCTCTATTTTGTGTCTGTTTCAGTTTCTTAATGTTTTCTTGAGTTGAGGGGTCCCAAACGGAGGATGCATATTCTATTATTGGCCTAACCAATGTTAAATAACATTTTAGTTTTATTTTCTTATTTGATTTATAGAAATTTCTTTTAATAAATCCTAATGCTTTGTTTGATTTTTTTGTAGTTTCATCAATATGTGGATTCCATGATAGTTTTTCATTTATTATAACACCTAGGTATTTTGCGTTTTTAGTCTGTGTTACTGGTTTGCCATGAATAAGATAAGTGGAATTAATTTGTTTTAGTTTTTTTGTTACTCTTAACAACTGACATTTTTCTGGGTGGAAAGACATGCTCCAATTTGATTCCCATTTCTGTAATTCATCTAATTCTCTTTGTAAAATATCTGTGTCTTGTGTTGTTTTTATTGTTCTATATATTTTGCAATCGTCTGCAAATAATCTGACTTTTGTTCCTGAACTAATGCAATTTGGTAAATTTGGTAAATCATTTATGTAAATTAAAAATAGTAGTGGACACAAGACTGTTCCTTGAGGTACACCTGAGTTTACTGTTATCGGTATTGATTTAGAGCCATTTATTATTACAGTTTGTTCTCTCCCTATCAGAAAATCTTTAATGCAGTGGACCATTAATGCCGAAATATTTTAATTTTTTAAGCAAAATATGGTGGTAAAATTTGTCAAAAGCCTTAGAAAAATCTAGTAAGATAACATCTATTTGTTCACTATTATCTAAACCTTTTGAAAAATCATCAATTAGTCCTATTAGTTGTGTTTCACATGATCTATATTTCCTAAAGCCATGTTGGTATGGTGTGAGGACATTATGTTTGTCTAAGTGGTTTATGATGTTGCTACATATTATGTGTTCTAGGATATTACCAGACCTGCCTACCAAAAAAAGTCCAAATGCGTAACACTGATGGTCAAAATGCGTATTTTGGCACCAGAATGCGTAACACTTACGCGATCCACTATTTTGTCATATATATATATATATATATATAATATTAGATCTAGATGTCATGATTAGATCTACAATCTAAATCTAGATCAATACGACAATAGAGACGATATCTAGACTAGATCTGGACTGGATCTATGTCTATATAATAAATATAATCTACGCTAGTCGCTAGATCTGGGCTCAAGAGTGTTACCGATGCCGTGGATCCGCTACAAACGTAGGTCTACTCTCCAAACTTTCGTAGGCCTACCTTCATCCTTGATCTATTCTATACTAAGAATCTAGTCTAGATCGAGACTAGATGGTAGTAGATGTTATCGATCTAGATCTAGAATCTAGTCAATCTAAAATGATCTAAATCATACTAGATCTAGATCTACAACTAAATTGGATCTAGATTGTAGAGTAATTACTAATGTAGAGAATCATGACATAACGTAATGACTAGTCACTAGCTAGATCTATTTCTGTATAACAAGTTATCTAGATTCTAGATCTAGAATCCAGATCTAGACTAGATATCTACAATGTCACTCAATGTGTTTTGAATGGATAGCACTTCGATATTTTTTGCTATACAAATAAATACGGGAATCAGGGATTCAACATAATTAATTTCTACTAATGAACTTACAAAAAAAAAAAGTCACATTGGTGTATCAGCTAACTGACGGTACCAACCTGGTACCAACCCGCCACTCCCTCACTCTCGCGATCTTCATTTCTTGACTAAATCTAATTGCTATTAAGAACCAATCAACGTATAGATCTGGACACAATGTGTTCCCCCACCTTTTCTGTTTATCCCCCCCCCCCAACAGGACGGCTTAGCGTGACCTCCGTGACCGCTCGTAAGCTAGTCAAGAGAGGGGGGAAAGGATACGAAATGCGTAACGCGACGGGTTAAATGCGTATTTGCGTACTGACTGTCATTTTTGGGAGATTTTGCGTAACGAATACGCATTTTGCGTAACGGTAGGCAGGTCTGTATTACATGTGATGCTGGTAAGTGATACTGGTCTGTAGTTTCCTGGGTCAGATTTTTCTCCTTTTTTAAATAGGGGGGTGACATTAGCTTCTTTCCAGTCCTTTGGTACTCTGCCCTGGTTAAGTGAAGCCTGAAAGAGTATTTTGAACACTGGGGCTAGCTCATTGCTTAGTTCTTTGAGTAATCTAGCTGGAATACCATCAGGTCCAGAAGCTTTATTTGGTTTGGTGTTGGCTAATAGTTTTTGAATTCCATTTTCTTGTACTACTATATCTTCTATGTTGTTTACTTGGTTCAAATTCAGTAATATGTCTTTGTCTCCTGGGGCTGAGAATGCTGATGCAAAGTATTTGTTTAGGATGTTTTCACTTTCTCTTTGTGAGCCCCATATTCAGGGCAAAGGCTGCTGTAAGTTTTGTGCTGTCTCTATGTCAGGTTTAGATCTCAAAAAAGTAGAAAAGCTATTGAAATTCTTATTTCACCATATTTATTATGTGCTGAGTTTAGGGGCTAAAACTACTTTGAAACTGCTTTGAAATCTAATTTCACCCTGATATTGGTTTTGCTAAAACAACTGACACAAATAGGAGTTTGTGTCACAGAAATACACCTTCTTCTATTTCTTTTCATTCCCCTTCTTTTTCTAAGCAAACAATATAATCATTTTTATAGGCTCCTTGATTATTTTGATTTTACTCAAAGACTGATATTTTTAGATGGAATGTGATAATATAGCTCAGCATATAAGCAACTTAACAAATGAATCATATTGCAGCTCAACACAATAGAGGTATTAGACTTTATACTATTGATATTTATTTCAGTATTTTGAACTTAAAAGGAAAATGTTACCGGCTTGATATCTCGATGTAAGAATCCCACATCATGTATAGCTTCTATTGCATGGAGTATTTGAGAAGCAAGTCTTAAAGTAGTGCTCAGAGAAAAACAACCTCGGACTTGACTTCTTCGAAGTTCTGCCAAGTTTTTCCCTTGCAATGACATGACCACATAATTGTATCTCTCATTACGACCACAACCAATAAAACGACACACATGATCCCGCCCTAGAAAAAAAAAGAAACATTTTTTTTTTTGTATTTCTAAAGGTTTCACAAAACAGCTCACAGAATATTGTATGTTAACGATTTAAATTAAAATGAAAACAAAAGCCCAACACAAAAAAACAACAACAAAAAAACTTATGGTATATTTCATTAGGAAGGTTTAAGTTAAAATGCCAACAATAGCCTGATAAAAATAATTCTAATGGCCAATGCCTTTAAAAGGAAAAACAAAAATTATTGTGCTCCGTACCATAAAAAATTATAGTTACATTGTCAAAATAAATAAATAACAAATTTGTCTTAGGATGTATGCTCAATGCTTATAAAATGAATATAAGTCAACTTTCTTGAATGATCATTTTAAGCTATGTATTAGAAGCCCAGATAATAAAAAAAAAATTAGTTTGAAAAAGAAAGTTAATCCTTAAGAACAAAAATTCTTTAGAATATATTCTGATTTTTTTAAAATTATATTTAAATTAAATTTATACCTTGCAACTTTTTTAAAACTGCAACTTCCATTTTAAGTACTTGTTTGACTTGCTGAGCAGATTCAAGTTTCAAAGCCACACTCTCACGACTCACCAGATCCATGGCCTCATAAATTTCACCAAATCCACCGCCACCAATTTTTTTAATCTGTTATTATATGTACAGAAAAATATAATTTCTTTCAGGAAAACAGGAATTTTACAATCAGCAAGATAGACATTATCAAACTTAAGAAAAAAAATACTCAAGACTTTGAATCTGTTATCAAACTTAAGAAAAAAAAATTCTTACGACTTTGAATCTGTCTTTAACCACTTGATTGACCTGCAAGAGGTCCTCATTTACTGTTGTCGTCATGGTTATGGAAGTGGTGGATCTGTCTGTCTCTTTAGCAGAAAATCACATCAACCCATCCTGTGCCTAAATGCAACCTGTCAATTGAACAAATAAATGACTCCAGTGATTTAGATCTCGATTTACTTATTGACATTTATATGCTTGTGAAACAGAGCTCATAAGAATGATCGCAGCAATGGTCATCTGAGTCCTTAAGAAGGGAGGAGGTGGACAAGGAATAAATAACATTTCTCTAAGTATATTTCTGGAGTTCCTTTATTATTATGTTTCTTATTTCTTTAAAAGAAAGTAATGCAAAAGATGGGAAAAGTGTAGTTAAAAATCAACATTAACATAAACAAGTAGATTTGCACATGAGATGTTTTAAAGATCAATAATTATGATAAAAAAATTTAAATTTAGCAAGATGTAGTATCCTTATATGGAAACAGTTACACTTTTTTGCTAATTAATAACATTAAATATTTAAACTCAATTATTTTTGCTTTTTTTATATTAAAATTACTTAATTTTTAAAGGTTTTCTGTTAAAATTTCTTGTACTTTGTGTATAAACTTAAGTTCAATCTTTTATGTGAGCCACAGACATATATTGTAGTTAAAAAAAAAAAAAAAAAAAAAGAAAATTTCAGTAAAATCTATTTGAAAAAAAACTAAAATTTAACACTGATGAAGTTATGTCAATTGTTTATACACTTTTAAGAAGTATCAAAAGAAATGAAACAGAAGTTCAACAATGATGCAGTCCATCCACTTAGTCTAGAGGCTCTAGCCATTCAAAAATTCAAGTAAACTAAGGCAAGCAGTTTAGATATTTTAGATTATCTAATTGAAATGTGATATATGACAATGATGTGGTCAAGCTACTTAGCTTCCAGGCAATGCTTCTCAGCCTCAATGTGTTTCTCTGGTGGAAACTGTCATTAGAGGGGACGATTAGGTCAATAGGGAAGCAAAACACAACCCCTGTTGGGATAAGGACAGAGTCCTAGCACTGGCAGGGATAGAGGAAAGCAATAACAAACATGTCACTATCCACATTCTGTTCCTCAAGGGGCCATTTTTAAGACAGACACCTGCAGGACTGATATGGTACAAAGAAGGAATAGGGGGGGAGATTACCAAGTGTGCTCGGCCTTCAGCCTGGCTTCTAACCTGAGCATCTTGAAATACGAGCCATCGGTAATAGGGATGTAAGAATATACATTCCCTAGAGTGCCAAGAGTCTTAGACTCAACTCTTAGAACAATTAGGAAGAAGCTACTTAACCAAGCCATGAAATTCAAGATTTCTAGCAAGCAATTCTCAATTCTTGGTTAGATGTACATCATAAGTGGGATGTATGATATAATTATCAATCAGTTATGGTCTAGCCTTTCAAGTAATCATTCAGGAAAACAAAGTGGTAATGCAAGTACATTGTGAATATCAGGTGTTATCTGTAAAGTATTCCAGAACAAAATTTAGAAAATGTCATTGGTAATGGAGCCAATACCAAGGGCACTATAGATTTGGCTGGTAGCAAGTCTCGCTGGCACGTTGCCCTGCCTCATCGTGGCGCCCGCATGGAAACGGCCATTAGAGGAAGTGGCTAGGCTAAATGGGTAGCAACACAAGACTCCCGTGGGGATGCCCACGGGTAGACGAGAGTCCACCAATTGTACGGGCGGGGTTGTAAAAAAGTCCCCACGAACACGTCCCACATCCATGCGCTGTTCCTCAAAGGGACCGTTACATCAATGGCGGTTCCCGCACAGCTAGCTTGGTACAGCGAAGGAAAATGGCGGAGGCTCCCGGTGCCCTCGGCCTTGTGCAGCCAAGCATGCGTCGGGGCCAAAGGCATTGGAAACATCAATGTTTTACATAGGCATTGACTCGGGTCTCTCTCAAACAGAACTGTTCTCACAGGTTTTTTTTTTTACTGTTTGGCGTCCAAACAGGTTTTTTTTCAAACTTAGAGCTCGAAGAGCCTTCGGCTCAGCTCTTGGACATCAACAAGGTAGCAAGTCTAGGCAAAAGTCACTTCAATTTAACACCTACTGCTATCTGTAGTCTCCAATCTAGACCTGTATCTGCAACATCAATTAAAGGACCTAGCTCTACACTATTAAGTCATATATCTATATATCTAGTCATACTTAAACATATATTAATATAAATTAATAATAAAAATAGATCTAGATCTTGGTCTACTAGACTAGTTCTTGTAGACTTTACAATGTAACAAATATGATATAATGATATACTCTACATCTCCAGATGTCTTTATCTAGAGATCTACAAAAATTTTTTGCTCTAGATCTAGACCTTAAGACTAGATCTATATGATATGTCTAGATCTAAGTACAGCGAATGTGAATATTGATATTCTCATAATTCAGAACGGGGGCCGCCGACTTGACTGTTAGTTATGGCATGGATGGTTATCTTTTATTTTATATGGAAGAAGAGTTATTAGATTTTCTATAATTTACACTAAGCAACAAAAAAAAAAAAGTTTGACGAGATTGATCTTAAACAGAAAGCTATACTGAAATGTAGAATAAATATAGATCTACCATAGTTGTTAATTTCGGTGCGTTTTCGACACATTTTTTCTAATGTGTTGCCCTAACAACGTTCAGCAACAGGAGGTGGCCATTTTGAATTATGTAGGAGTATTTATTGTAAATATAGCATTAATATTGATGCTAGATCCAGTTCTAGTTATTGTTTTTTAATCTATTATATTTTCAAAAGGAGTATGTACATTAACACGATTTAGCAATCTATATATAAAGAAATGCATGCAGAACAATTAGATCTAGTTTAACTTTCATGAATGGTGATTTACAATATTTATAATAATAATAACTCCCATCTTCCTGTCACTAATAAAACTACGCACCGACACTCTAGCATAAATTTTACAAAATCTAATTCTAGACAGGTGCCGATTGGTCTATTAAAAAGATATTATACTTTTCTAATTATTTTTTTAAATAAGAAATGTCTGAGTACCGGTAATTGAAAATAATTAAATTAAATCTAAAAACTGCCTTCTGATAGTGATACGACTATGGGAAATCAGCTTTGAATGAACAAGCATGGTATATTACGGTACACTGGCTTAGATGCCACTCAGTATGAATATATTGTGTAATCTGACGACAGTCTACATGAGGTCATTTAACAAGTCTTAGGCAGAAACTTAATTGTATTTCTTCCTGATTTTGTTTTTAAATAGAATAGCTACGCCAGTCTCTGAAACACAGCAGTAATTTCAACATCACCCCATACTTCAAAACCTAAAAAAAAAAATCTTGGTAAACTGCCAATTATTTCAGATAGGAATTAGTGCAGCACTACACTGCAGAGCTAAAATTCCTCCATAGACAGGTTGAACTATATGTATAGTTTCATTTTGGTACATACGCGTACACATTTGCTTTAAAGTAGAGATTTAAAATACAGGGTACCCCAGTATGCTATGGAATCTGTTCTCTACTAACACAGAAGTAAAAAAAGAAAAAAAAAACAATATATGAAGGCACTTCATATTTCTAGAAAATTCATCCTTTTTATAAATCCAGCTATTCAAGCAAATAGAAGAGTTTCTGGACCATTGTGATTAAAAAGTGCATGCCACAGGACCAGGCAGCCATTCATACTCAAGATTCAGGGGAAAAAATTAGGTTGATAAAATGAAAGTAAATTAAGAATTGAAAATAAAAATTGAGAATCATACCTAGCTCTAGACCATCTGCTACACTTCTTAATGATACTTCTTGGGCATATTCAGAAGGATATATTAAAATAACCATCAAAGCAGGTTAGAAGGAACCACATTACAGCAAAAGCCTTTTAGAATGTCATCTATAAACATTTATTTAAATTACTAAATCTATCCAATAAATAGGTAGAATCAAACCGAATTAAATCTAACGACTATCTTTTTTTTTTTTTTATAGATTTTTACATTTAAAAAAAAATCTGCCCTATTTTCCACAACCCTAATACTCTAGCCCAGGGGTAGCCAACCTATGACACATGTGCCAAAAGTGGCACATTTCACACCCAAAAAAAAAGTCCTAGAAAGACAAAAATTCAATAGGAAATTATCAAGCCCAAATCGACCGACATAACTATTCAGACCGAAAAAGCCAAAATTCGGTTTTAAGTTACCTGTTAGTAATAGATTTTTGTGTGTAAATAATTGTAAAGCGCTTACCCCTTTGTTAATATTACAGATTGGGTAAAAGCTATTTTTTGACTGTATGGGAAATTGTTTTGATTTAAAACTGCTGAAAGTGTTCATAAATCATTATAATTTGATAGGCCATAAAGAAATAATGAATTTTAAGTGATTAAAATAATAAATGTAAACTAAAATGTTAACAAAAACTTAGTATCTTGTTTATTTGTTGGTAAATCACTTCCTATACTACACACTGATATGTACACATATGTACTAATTACCATACTTAATAGGACTGAAACTTGAAGTGGCGCATCTGAATTAAAAGTGAGAAAAAAAGGCACATGGAAGCAAAAGGTTGGCCACCCATGCTCTATCCTGTCACACAGAAAAACTGACTATCCGCAGAGCTTAATCATTTTGATTTATTTATTTAAAAAAACAAAAATAAATGGAAACATGAAATTAAACTTTTAGTTAAAATATTAGAGAAGCAATAATCTTTTTATTTCCTTCAACTTATGAAATTTACTTAATATTGTGATTTATTTTACTTCTAGAAATCTAGCTCAACACTGAATGGGGCTAGAATGTAAATTATCTTCTGAAGTCAACTCTAAAGGACCATCCAAGACATGTAAAACATTTTTACAAACATTCCTAGTAAACAAGAAAAATAAAAATAAAAAAATACTTTAAAAAAAGACAATAACTCCTTTATATAACAACTTATTTTTCTCTTAATAACTCAAGTTTTTATTTTTAAAAAAAAAAAGAACATTTTTCACCCTGCTCCATCCCCCCTACTCCCCAATAAGAAAAATCGTGGTTAAAAGAATGTATAAATCCACTAGAGTTTATTCTAAAAATAGGCCTTTAAATTTAAATGAAAATATGGTCAGATTTTAAATATTAGTTACAATGTGGGCTAATTTTAATTTGGGTAGGATAACAACCAGAATTTTATAGTTAGGGTACATGTATTTTTCTGTAATTATAAAGGTTCATAAAGTATGCCAATTGATTACAGACAGTATTCTACTTTGCTCAACACCTGTCAAGATTTAGGCCTAAAAGAATACTAGTCCTACAACCTATTTTACTAGAAACTATTAATATTTTTAGGGTTTCTGTCACAGTCTTAGTTGACATTGCATGATCCAAAGTTCACGTCATGTTAATAGTTTAAAAGACACATGGAATTCCTGATGTAGAAAACAGGAAGTAGAATGAATAAAGTTAGACTTAGAGGTCAGTCAGTCAAGTCAAGAGACAAGTGAAGTCAAGTTAGAAGTCAAGTGTTATTCTTTGGACCGTGTGGTCAAGTAATATTTTAGTCCGCAACGGACAGTAGCGACTTAGAAAAGTCTGTAGTAATTTTCAGTTAGAAAGTAACTTGTGGGCAGTTGTTGCCAGTGGTCTTTTGAGACATGTATAATAGTTAATCTATATTTCTACACAATGTTACCCGCTGAGATGCGGACGTGATTTGTAACTAACATATATTGGATACTTTTGATACCGCTGTTATGCGGATAGGATTGTTTATTATTTCTTGACTTGTAGCA